>NW_028244119.1:600000-767948 GCF_964263255.1 Lissotriton vulgaris | reverse complement strand
CTTCCATCTCCTGAAACCCAAATGTCATCCTCCTCTCTTTGAGACAACCTGCTCTAATTCATCCTTGCTGTTCTGCTTTTGACACTTCCTCCTGTAACTCTTAACTTCCTCCTAAATATCAACTGTGGTTAACAACAGATTGCAATTTGTCTCATCCTGTTTTTCATTGTGGTGCTCCCCATTAAAGGTACAAGCAATCAGGGTACAATATCTTGCAGTTTCATCTGCATACCTGTTGCTCACAGTAACAGAGTTCCATTGGGGTGTTCAGCACAGTTCACAACTGTAATCGAGCAGGTAGATGTAAAGCTTTTTGTGACCTTGTTGAGGCAGTATGCTTGTAAGGCTCTCCTATGGGCCAAACATACCCCCACAGTGACACCACCGGGCTGCACCACCTGCCCTGGGATTGCAAACATAATCCTACAGGCGAGAGACCACAGGCTTGTCGGTCTTCCTGGGACCACTGCATCAGAGGCCGACGGGACGACCAACAAACTCATAATCAGGCCCTAAGTATTGATATAGAAATAAACATAAATATATTTCAACGAATATATTAAAAGTATAATATTGTTACCATTTTAAAATGTATATCAAAGATTAAAGATTATAAATAATAATATTAAAAAGTATTTACCAATTAAAAAACATTAAAAAGATACATATTTCAAGCACTTAACACCATATTACTCTTAAACCCCAACACCAAAAAAAAATAAAAAAATAGTCTAGGAAACAAATTATATGATAAATTATTTAAAAGAACAATGCTATAACATTATTTATTATAAAATACTAAACCATAATACAACTAATGAGTTTAAATATTTTTGTAAGGCAATTATATAATTTACATAATCAATAATCTAATTAACTGGTAGTCGGACAAGATAGCATTAAATGCTGATGACATTTTATTTTTCATCACAGTGCTGGATACAACAGGACTTTGGCTGTTGCACATAATGCATGTGTTTTGGGGACCTCAGGCCTCTGCTTAAACACCTCCAAATCCAATGGTATGCACTGTGGGTCACGGCCCACATCGAGTCAACTGGGCTGCAGGTATACACGTGGCCATTGATAGGTTCTAATACTTAGGTATTTATATTTCACCAATGGCGACTGTCGCATGGAACACAAATATCAGACCAAAAGTCACTTGTCTGAAAGACGATATAAAGCTTTGGTTTGGGCTCTCGCTGTCCTTAATGGTACATTCTGCGATCTTTTAGATGGTTTCATTGCCCACATTCCTCTATAAACTGCAAAATTTCCCATTTATTATCCAGCGACAATGGTTTCATAAACTGAACTCTGTCCTCGATGCCTTTTTATGGGATGGAGGTATTCCCCGCATGGCCCTCAGCATATGTTTCCAATCAACATACTGTAGGGCTTGCAGCAGAAGTCTAGTCATATTACAAGGCGGCCCTCTCAAGATTGGTGGGATGATACACAGGGAGAGCACGCATACGCTCTTGACAAAATGGCGTTGGGTGCAATCCCATTGCAATCATATTTATATGGGAGGTGGGGAAAGTGCGACTGTTCCTTCTATGATAAAAGTGGTCCTGGATTTCTTGTGGTCGAGCCTTTGATGACTGAAATGGTGGGGCAGACTGATGGAACATATGCCACTTGGGTGTGGAGCAATGCTTCCGCAAGTAGTTACGTGAGGGGGATTCTGGAAATGGCATCTTATTGGGACCTCCACATTATGAGGCACTGTCCTGAAGTCCTACAAGACACTCCAGACTGAGTTCCAGCTACCATGGAAGCTTACACATACAACAAGTATTGGCAAAGCTAGTCGTTTAGCCTCAACAAGCTGGTGCAATGGCAAATTTTGTTTTTACTATAATTGAAAGCATATGCCACAAAAATAGTATCAGTATAAAAGAAAATATATCACCTAAATGTATCTACCATCTACCATATGCTTTAAAAAAAAGCACATTCAATGCACATTCACTGTTGCAGCAATGTTACTAGCGACGTTTATTAAACAACAAGCCTTTCAGTTGTGTCATACATTTTATTGTGATCTTTTTTGAAAGAGTCTAGAATAAAAAGCCACCTAACCAAGTACTCAAATTGCCGGTAGCTACAATTTTACAATGTCAGTTTATGACTATATAATATATTTTTAAAAGGAGTGCAAACAAAATAAATAGCATGTGTTTAAAGGTAAAGTAAAAATAAATAAAAGGCAAACTTTGAACCAGCTCTGCACTCAAAAAGAAAGGAACACGTTTTTGGCACATGTGAATAATGTGTACAGCTTTGTGAAGGCACTCAAAATGAGGGAGGCCAATGGGTAAACTATGCTGACCCATTGCACTGGGCTATGTCATTTGGTGGGTAGAAGCAAAATGTGATTGAACGTTTAATAGATCAATGGATGAAGCCCTGACCAAAAGCCCCTCTTTGTATGTATATAATGCACTTTTTATTTAGAAAAACTACAGTGTGACAAAACACCTAGGGGGATATATATGAAACTATTTTTTATTCGCAAACGCTGCGATTCACAAAAAAAAGTGTTTGCGAATAAGAAATCGTAAAACGCGATGTATGAGACATTCTCACATCGCATTATTAATGAATTGCTAATTTTGTGATTCTCAATTTTGCGTAAGCATTTAAGGAATCGCAAATTGCGATTCCTTAAATGCTATGTAACAAGCACTGAAGTTGTGTGATTTCTCATTAATAAATCGCAAATTACCATCAACTTCAAGTTGGTGGTAATTTGCGATTTCTTTAAAAAATTCACTTTTTGGCATTTTTCAAGGTGACATGTGGCACACATACATGCCCTTATGGCATGTATGTGCACCATATGTGCACACATGCTCATTTCAGGGGTGCATCAGACACCCTTGCACCCTTGAAATTATTCTCAATTTGCGATTCTCAAATTGCAGATTGCAAATTGAGAATGGCTTCCCATTCATTTCTATGGGCCTCCTGGCCCATTGGAATGAATGGGAAGGTATTCCTTAATCACTATTTGAGAATCGCAAATGGAGAATTTCATACATATGCCCCCTAAAGCTGTCTCAAAGGAAGAACAGATCTAAACAATTCTTGCATTGCTCTTTTTGTTTTGTAGCATAGCTTTGTTCAATACTGAGGGACTAAGGTGGTAATGGTGGCAAGGCAAGTTTGGTTCACTAATAGAGCTCAGTGCAGAAGTCTTAGGGGAAAAAAATCGCAGAAAATAAATAAATAAATAAAACGATCAAGGCTAATTGCCTGGTTTGTTGATTAGGGAAGTGTATGATAAAGACAGTAGCCCTGACGTATTTATTACAGAAAGCACACTATTACTTTGTATTGAAGCCTGCAGAGATGTATTTTGTTTCATGCAATCTAGAGGTACGCACGCCAGGGAGTTCAGTGACAGAGGCGAGTCAGAGCCAAACCAGAGCTCTTGCTTATGAGCCAAAATATGAGCTAAGCCCACCAATAACCTGTCAGGAGAATCCAATTTTTTTTCTAAATCATAGACATTACATAACTTGTGCTAATTAGATGTACAAGTAAGCAAATATGCAGTTGCATAAAATCACATAGTAGCAATCCAACATAACACAGCAGCTTCATATTATATATCATAGCAGGCAGCTACATCCCCATTGCCATAGTACTCCTTAGCACGGGAGGGAACTACTTTGGGGTTTGATGTGCTCCTTGTGACAGGGCAACAAGCCATAACTCACAGTGAAGCCTGACTGGCGTGAGCTGACGCATTGCCCCTTGATGCATGCTTAAGCGGGTAGAAGAACAATGGAAATGATAGAAAGACAGAGTAATGGATGTCTGTCTGAAAACATCTTTAGGTAAATATGTCATACACATAACTTTAGTAAAATCGAAAAGGTATTGGCTAACACCGACTTAAAAAAGCCAATCTGTCTGGCATTGACTGCCAGCTTCTTGCCTTTGAGAACGAAGGAAAGAAAGAAAGAATGAAAAAAACAAAGAAGGAAATAAATAAAGAAATAAAGAAAGAAACAAAGGGGAAATAGGAATGGAAGAAAGAGAAAGAAAGAAGTACAGAAAGAAGGAATGACAAACAGGCCGTTAGGGTTGCAAAAATTGAGTGCCCTCTTGAGCTTATATTCTGAGTTCATGAGAGCTGCTGGTAGGGTGTGAAAAAGCAGCAGTCAGATAAACAAAAGCCACTTCTATGGTAGCAAAGGTATTGCTATCATATCAGATTTTACAAGCGAAGGCACCACTAACATACTGAAAAAGTAAAAACAAAAACACTGTAGCTGAAGGAAAATACCTTGTGTGTGGAAGGTCTAAATGCAGTCATTCAAAGTGAAGCTAGTGGCTGAAGTAGGATGACCCATCACTCCATGCTGTATGCTGCAGTGGACGGAAACAAAAAGTGAATGACACAAGAACAGACAAATGGATGGAGAGGGGTGGCTGAAAGCCCCTACATATCAATTTAGTAAATTTCTTGGCTAACATCAGACCTAAAAATATTTTAAGTGAGAGAGCGCAATTTGAATGAAAAATATATCTGTACCATATTTACAAGCATATCGCATAAACGTAGAAGTTGTAACATGAATTAGCACTTGTAGCGTATAAGTTAGCCGATGTAACTTAGGTAATAGGAAATGTATTTGTATTCACTTTAGAATATGCCTTAGAAAGACCGTATATGTAGTGGTCTAATATAGAAATGTATAGAAATGCTTAAGAACGTTAGAACGTGCTAAACTGAAAATACGTATGTAATCATTAGACGGAGAAAGAAGACGAAATATGAAAGCGAAGAAATGTGTAGACTATATAGCACTGTGTAGAAACGAGAATATAAACGTTGTATTTTATGTAACATGGATTCAAGTATAATCACCGATTCGCTAATTCGATTATATATATAAATGTGTGTTAAAGGTTATACTGGGTAGAAGAGTTTGTAGGAATGTTAGAAAGTGTGGTCATGTGTGATTTTAACCTAACTGACCAAGGGTTCGCAAGAGCGTAGTCCGCTGTATGTAATTTAGTGGGCTCATAGGAACAGGGGATAGCCTTGATCTGTATGTGCGAGAAAGGAGTCAAAGGTCTTGTTAGATTTAAGGTGACAATGCTGGACGAAGTTTATGGCCTAAGTGAGATAAGAGACGTTTGGAATTTGGGTCTTGTTTAGAAATGACCGTTCACAGGACCAAACGAGGTTACGATCACAATCGTAAAGAATGGAGTTCTGTTGAGGTGATAGACTTTGCTCTGAAAGTGTCAACTGGAATGTCAATGAAGTCACCAGCAAGAAGACGAAGATGGTGCCTAAGAAGCAAGGTCAACTTAACGGACGACGCGAAGAGATGAAGCAATGGAAAAACCCAAGAATGAGAACATGTGTAAATGTATACGTGGTGGGCGTCAAGGGGCGTTCCACCCATACTGTGATTGTGTATTTAGGGACAGCACCCCGGGGAAAGAGCAAGCGAAGAGCTCAGAGCGCAGAGAGAGAGCAGAGCGCAAGAGAGCAGTAGGCCGAGGACCCTTAGAGAGCGGATGGGTAGGCAGAGAGGGTACTGTTTCTCGATATAAGTTACCATTAGAGGCTAAGAGAGTTTGAACTTCTTTGGAAGTCAAACTGCTGACACCTTTTTTAGGTAAGGAACTTGCGAAGTAGGGATGTCACCTAGTATAGAGTAGGGACAGATTTAACTTGTTTATTCTTTTTTATAGATGACGCAACGGATCCACTTTGTGTCTATGCATTTAATCTGTTGATTCTGGAATTGATCTTAATTGTATTCGTTTGTAGACTAAGATTCTTTAGGGAATTTATGTTCCTTTTAGTTCCTGTATACTTGTTGAATCTTATCCTGAGAGGATTGTATATGCAATTAATTCTGATTTTATATTAAATTTTTAAACTTTATCAGTCGTAAGTGGTTCTTCAGAGTTGCGTCAGTCTATGGGGTTGATTTAACCTATGTGGGGTTTGTCTTTTACTCAATGACAGAAAATAATCGATCCAAAAGGAAGAATGAGATAGGTATCTAGGTAATCAGAAAAGATATTAAAATCTCATTCCCCGCAGTTGGTAGCAGAGAAAGATGGTTTTCTTCTTGAGGAAGACAACCTAGGTCAGGCTTAGATTACCCCAAGGTCCCTAGTCATCGACGACCAGAAGAAGAATCCCTGCCGAAGAAGGTACTGACGGTGCGAGAGAAAAGCAGCAGAGTCGGTCGAGAGTGAGTATAAGGGTCATGCGTTGCCAGATTGCGGTGTTTTGTGTTGTACTTGTGTTGTAATGTCAAGCGGAGTTGAATGCCTGTAGTATGATTGAGGGAAGGTTGTGAGCGCGCGCAACCGGATAAAATCTTAAGATCCAGAGGAGGGCTTAAGTGGTTCGGGTGTATCGAACACCCAGAGTAATTGTCTACCATTGTAAAGGGGGTCATGAGGTACCATTGATCGCCCGTAGGACCGATGATAGGGGGAGTGACAGAGTGAGTGTATGAGTAACGGACGCTGGTCGGACGTTTACTGTGTGTAAGTAACCTATCAGTTAAAGCAAGCGTCTGAAGTGAGAGGAAGACGTCTCGTCAGTTGAGGTGACAATTACAGTTAGACTGTGGACGTACAGTCAAGAAAAGTGATCGCTTGGACGGAAGTAGTCATTTTTCGGCGTATGAATGAAAACGCATGCAAGACCGTGAGACGAGCTGAGAAAGGAGGGGAACTGCTGCAGAGGGGACGAGTGACGTCAGCGTAGAGCCGCGCTGAGATTGGCCGGTCAGTGTAGAACCGCGCTGGGATAGGCTGGTCAGCGAGAGCCGCGCAGGGATTGGTGGTTGTCATCGGGAAGTAAATAAGGAAGAGAATTAAAAGGAAAATCGTAGATTTTGAAAATGAAGTGTTTTAAACGTTTAAGGGCGATCTTTAAGAGAGATAGAGGAACCTTGTATGCAGGAGAAGAAGCTCCACCAGAAGGCACACCAGCTTATTATATGGCTGTGAATGTAGGGTTACACTCCATACTATGGATCTCCGAGTGGAGTAAGCTAACAGAAGGAAATGAGGAACTGACGTTCCCGACATACGGGACGTTTAGGATAGAAGCATTGAACCAACTGAAAGCGGCAATGCTCGCAACGAGACCTCTACCGAGGCCAACACAGTTCGAAGCCCTTAGTGCATGGTTTAGAACGGCACACGAAAAGAGCTTGAATAGGCGCCAAGAAAGAGTGAGACGATCGGTAAAAGCAGTGCAGGATGCTAAATGGGATGATGAAGCTAAAAAGTGGAGGGTGCAGAAGATAGAAGCAGACAAACTGTTCACAATGCTAGAGACTACGGGAGAAAAGAAACCTCTAGAGGAAGATGAGGATAGCGAGCCGGATGAGGATCTGATAGAGAGGCTATTATTAGATAGACCACCTCCATACAACAGAGAAGCCGAAAGTCCCGAACTACAACAAGGGGATGGGGCTAAGTGGGGGGAATATAAACCGCTCCCCACATCAGAGTGGGATCCCAAGAAAGGTGAGGAAGTACCTCAATCTAGTCCCGTACAGAGAGTAGTAGGAAGATTCGTGGTCCAGAAGGTGCCAGAAACGCAGTGTGCAAGGTCGTATCAATTGCCGGATGCTCTACAAGTACCTGTTACCATAGGTCCTATAGTGTCAATCTACAACCCGGAGGGAGTCCAGCAGGAGGAACAGGCACGATGGGACAGGGAAAGGGCAGAGATGGAAAGTAGGAATAATACGATCAATTCCCAAAGGCAGTTGCTAGGACCAAAGAGTCGGAGTACCCCATTGGATTCAGCAACGGGTCCCTGGATAGAACAAGGGGGTCAGAGAGGACAGATGGATCTGAGGGGACCGATACCAAAAACCTTTAAGGAATTAAGAGAGTATTTGAAAGAATGGGATGCTGCCGAAGAGACTCAGAATAAAAGATTAGAAACAGAAGCAGAATGGAGAGATCAGGATAACAGGATCCTCTCTCACTGCGGAGCTGGCGAAAGCAGCCCGGAGTGGGAGGGAGGGAGTCAAGGAAGCAAGGGAGATACTTGCCATACCATCCGTGGCACTAGACAAATGTGTGAGGACAAGAGTGCAGGGTGTGGGGGAGTGCCTCGCGTCATCCTTAGTGAGGGAGAACGAAAGACGCAGGAGTACCGAGATAGTTTCAGGTGCACTCACCATGCCCCGGGAGAAAACGTGCGACATTGGAGTCACGAGAATATAGAGAGTCGCGAAAGGTCTCGCCATACATCCAGTGATCACGGACGGGATCTATTTGAGAATCGCAAATGGAGAATTTCACACATATGCCCTCTAAAGCTGTCTCAAAGGAAGGACAGATCTAAACAATTCTTGCATTGCTCTTTTTGCTTTGTAGCATAGCTTTGTTCAATACTGAGGGACTAAGGTGGTAATGGTGGCAAGGCAAGTTTGGTTCACTAATAGAGCTCAGTGCAGAAGTCTTAGGGGAAAAAAATTGCAGAAAATAAATAAATAAATAAAACGATCAAGGCTAATTGCCTGGTTTGTTGATTAGGGAAGTGTATGATAAAGACAGTAGCCCTGACGTATTTATTACAGAAAGCATACTATTACTTTGTATTGAAGCCTGCAGAGATGTATTTTGTTTCATGCAATCTAGAGGTACGCACGCCAGGGAGTTCAGTGACAGAACTGAGTCAGAGCCAAACCAGAGCTCTTGCTTATGAGCCAAAATATGAGCTAAGCCCACCAATAAACTGTCAGGAGAATCCAATTTTTTTTATAAATCATAGACATTACATAACTTGTGCTAATTAGATGTACAAGTAAGCAAATATGCAGTTGCATAAAATCACATAGTAGCAATCCAACATAACACAGCAGCTTCATATTATATATCATAGCAGGCAGCTACATCCCCATTGCCATAGTACTCCTTAGCACGGAAGGGAACTACTTTGGGCTTTGATGTGCTCCTTGTGACAGGGCAACAAGCCATAACTCACAGTGAAGCCTGACTGGCGTGAGCTGACGCATTGCCCCTTGATGCATGCTTAAGCGGGTAGAAGAACAATGGAAATGATAGAAAGACAGAGTAATGGATGTCTGTCTGAAAACATCTTTAGGTAAATATGTCATACACATAACTTTAGTAAAATCGAAAAGGTATTGGCTAACACCGACTTAAAAAAGCCAATCTGTCTGGCATTGACTGCCAGCTTCTTGCCTTTGAGAACGAAGGAAAGAAAGAAAGAATGAAAAAAACAAAGAAGGAAATAAATAAAGAAATAAAGAAAGAAACAAAGGGGAAATAGGAATGGAAGAAAGAGAAAGAAAGAAGTACAGAAAGAAGGAATGACAAACAGGCAGTTAGGGTTGCAAAAATTGAGTGCCCTCTTGAGCTTATATTCTGAGTTCATGAGAGCTGCTGGTAGGGTGTGAAAAAGCAGCAGTCAGATAAACAAAAGCCACTTCTATGGTAGCAAAGGTATTGCTATCATATCAGATTTTACAAGCGAAGGCACCACTAACATACTGAAAAAGTAAAAACAAAAACACTGTAGCTGAAGGAAAATACCTTGTGTGTGGAAGGTCTAAATGCAGTCATTCAAAGTGAAGCTAGTGGCTGAAGTAGGATGACCCATCACTCCATGCTGTATGCTGCAGTGGACGGAAACAAAAAGTGAATGACACAAGAACAGACAAATGGATGGAGAGGGGTGGCTGAAAGCCCCTACATATCAATTTAGTAAATTTCTTGGCTAACATCAGACCTAAAAATATTTTAAGTGAGAGAGCGCAATTTGAATGAAAAATATATCTGTACCATATTTACAAGCATATCGCATAAACGTAGAAGTTGTAACATGAATTAGCACTTGTAGCGTATAAGTTAGCCGATGTAACTTAGGTAATAGGAAATGTATTTGTATTCACTTTAGAATATGCCTTAGAAAGACCGTATATGTAGTGGTCTAATATAGAAATGTATAGAAATGCTTAAGAACGTTAGAACGTGCTAAACTGAAAATACGTATGTAATCATTAGACGGAGAAAGAAGACGAAATATGAAAGCGAAGAAATGTGTAGACTATATAGCACTGTGTAGAAACGAGAATATAAACGTTGTATTTTATGTAACATGGATTCAAGTATAATCACCGATTCGCTAATTCGATTATATATATAAATGTGTGTTAAAGGTTATACTGGGTAGAAGAGTTTGTAGGAATGTTAGAAAGTGTGGTCATGTGTGATTTTAACCTAACTGACCAAGGGTTCGCAAGAGCGTAGTCCGCTGTATGTAATTTAGTGGGCTCATAGGAACAGGGGATAGCCTTGATCTGTATGTGCGAGAAAGGAGTCAAAGGTCTTGTTAGATTTAAGGTGACAATGCTGGACGAAGTTTATGGCCTAAGTGAGATAAGAGACGTTTGGAATTTGGGTCTTGTTTAGAAATGACCGTTCACAGGACCAAACGAGGTTACGATCACAATCGTAAAGAATGGAGTTCTGTTGAGGTGATAGACTTTGCTCTGAAAGTGTCAACTGGAATGTCAATGAAGTCACCAGCAAGAAGACGAAGATGGTGCCTAAGAAGCAAGGTCAACTTAACGGACGACGCGAAGAGATGAAGCAATGGAAAAACCCAAGAATGAGAACATGTGTAAATGTATACGTGGTGGGCGTCAAGGGGCGTTCCACCCATACTGTGATTGTGTATTTAGGGACAGCACCCCGGGGAAAGAGCAAGCGAAGAGCTCAGAGCGCAGAGAGAGAGCAGAGCGCAAGAGAGCAGTAGGCCGAGGACCCTTAGAGAGCGGATGGGTAGGCAGAGAGGGTACTGTTTCTCGATATAAGTTACCATTAGAGGCTAAGAGAGTTTGAACTTCTTTGGAAGTCAAACTGCTGACACCTTTTTTAGGTAAGGAACTTGCGAAGTAGGGATGTCACCTAGTATAGAGTAGGGACAGATTTAACTTGTTTATTCTTTTTTATAGATGACGCAACGGATCCACTTTGTGTCTATGCATTTAATCTGTTGATTCTGGAATTGATCTTAATTGTATTCGTTTGTAGACTAAGATTCTTTAGGGAATTTATGTTCCTTTTAGTTCCTGTATACTTGTTGAATCTTATCCTGAGAGGATTGTATATGCAATTAATTCTGATTTTATATTAAATTTTTAAACTTTATCAGTCGTAAGTGGTTCTTCAGAGTTGCGTCAGTCTATGGGGTTGATTTAACCTATGTGGGGTTTGTCTTTTACTCAATGACAGAAAATAATCGATCCAAAAGGAAGAATGAGATAGGTATCTAGGTAATCAGAAAAGATATTAAAATCTCATTCCCCGCAGTTGGTAGCAGAGAAAGATGGTTTTCTTCTTGAGGAAGACAACCTAGGTCAGGCTTAGATTACCCCAAGGTCCCTAGTCATCGACGACCAGAAGAAGAATCCCTGCCGAAGAAGGTACTGACGGTGCGAGAGAAAAGCAGCAGAGTCGGTCGAGAGTGAGTATAAGGGTCATGCGTTGCCAGATTGCGGTGTTTTGTGTTGTACTTGTGTTGTAATGTCAAGCGGAGTTGAATGCCTGTAGTATGATTGAGGGAAGGTTGTGAGCGCGCGCAACCGGATAAAATCTTAAGATCCAGAGGAGGGCTTAAGTGGTTCGGGTGTATCGAACACCCAGAGTAATTGTCTACCATTGTAAAGGGGGTCATGAGGTACCATTGATCGCCCGTAGGACCGATGATAGGGGGAGTGACAGAGTGAGTGTATGAGTAACGGACGCTGGTCGGACGTTTACTGTGTGTAAGTAACCTATCAGTTAAAGCAAGCGTCTGAAGTGAGAGGAAGACGTCTCGTCAGTTGAGGTGACAATTACAGTTAGACTGTGGACGTACAGTCAAGAAAAGTGATCGCTTGGACGGAAGTAGTCATTTTTCGGCGTATGAATGAAAACGCATGCAAGACCGTGAGACGAGCTGAGAAAGGAGGGGAACTGCTGCAGAGGGGACGAGTGACGTCAGCGTAGAGCCGCGCTGAGATTGGCCGGTCAGTGTAGAACCGCGCTGGGATAGGCTGGTCAGCGAGAGCCGCGCAGGGATTGGTGGTTGTCATCGGGAAGTAAATAAGGAAGAGAATTAAAAGGAAAATCGTAGATTTTGAAAATGAAGTGTTTTAAACGTTTAAGGGCGATCTTTAAGAGAGATAGAGGAACCTTGTATGCAGGAGAAGAAGCTCCACCAGAAGGCACACCAGCTTATTATATGGCTGTGAATGTAGGGTTACACTCCATACTATGGATCTCCGAGTGGAGTAAGCTAACAGAAGGAAATGAGGAACTGACGTTCCCGACATACGGGACGTTTAGGATAGAAGCATTGAACCAACTGAAAGCGGCAATGCTCGCAACGAGACCTCTACCGAGGCCAACACAGTTCGAAGCCCTTAGTGCATGGTTTAGAACGGCACACGAAAAGAGCTTGAATAGGCGCCAAGAAAGAGTGAGACGATCGGTAAAAGCAGTGCAGGATGCTAAATGGGATGATGAAGCTAAAAAGTGGAGGGTGCAGAAGATAGAAGCAGACAAACTGTTCACAATGCTAGAGACTACGGGAGAAAAGAAACCTCTAGAGGAAGATGAGGATAGCGAGCCGGATGAGGATCTGATAGAGAGGCTATTATTAGATAGACCACCTCCATACAACAGAGAAGCCGAAAGTCCCGAACTACAACAAGGGGATGGGGCTAAGTGGGGGGAATATAAACCGCTCCCCACATCAGAGTGGGATCCCAAGAAAGGTGAGGAAGTACCTCAATCTAGTCCCGTACAGAGAGTAGTAGGAAGATTCGTGGTCCAGAAGGTGCCAGAAACGCAGTGTGCAAGGTCGTATCAATTGCCGGATGCTCTACAAGTACCTGTTACCATAGGTCCTATAGTGTCAATCTACAACCCGGAGGGAGTCCAGCAGGAGGAACAGGCACGATGGGACAGGGAAAGGGCAGAGATGGAAAGTAGGAATAATACGATCAATTCCCAAAGGCAGTTGCTAGGACCAAAGAGTCGGAGTACCCCATTGGATTCAGCAACGGGTCCCTGGATAGAACAAGGGGGTCAGAGAGGACAGATGGATCTGAGGGGACCGAAACCAAAAACCTTTAAGGAATTAAGAGAGTATTTGAAAGAATGGGATGCTGCCGAAGAGACTCAGAATAAAAGATTAGAAACAGAAGCAGAATGGAGAGATCAGGATAACAGGATCCTCTCTCACTGCGGAGCTGGCGAAAGCAGCCCGGAGTGGGAGGGAGGGAGTCAAGGAAGCAAGGGAGATACTTGCCATACCATCCGTGGCACTAGACAAATGTGTGAGGACAAGAGTGCAGGGTGTGGGGGAGTGCCTCGCGTCATCCTTAGTGAGGGAGAACGAAAGACGCAGGAGTACCGAGATAGTTTCAGGTGCACTCACCATGCCCCGGGAGAAAACGTGCGACATTGGAGTCACGAGAATATAGAGAGTCGCGAAAGGTCTCGCCATACATCCAGTGATCACGGACGGGATCTATTTGAGAATCGCAAATGGAGAATTTCACACATATGCCCTCTAAAGCTGTCTCAAAGGAAGGACAGATCTAAACAATTCTTGCATTGCTCTTTTTGCTTTGTAGCATAGCTTTGTTCAATACTGAGGGACTAAGGTGGTAATGGTGGCAAGGCAAGTTTGGTTCACTAATAGAGCTCAGTGCAGAAGTCTTAGGGGAAAAAAATTGCAGAAAATAAATAAATAAATAAAACGATCAAGGCTAATTGCCTGGTTTGTTGATTAGGGAAGTGTATGATAAAGACAGTAGCCCTGACGTATTTATTACAGAAAGCATACTATTACTTTGTATTGAAGCCTGCAGAGATGTATTTTGTTTCATGCAATCTAGAGGTACGCACGCCAGGGAGTTCAGTGACAGAACTGAGTCAGAGCCAAACCAGAGCTCTTGCTTATGAGCCAAAATATGAGCTAAGCCCACCAATAAACTGTCAGGAGAATCCAATTTTTTTTATAAATCATAGACATTACATAACTTGTGCTAATTAGATGTACAAGTAAGCAAATATGCAGTTGCATAAAATCACATAGTAGCAATCCAACATAACACAGCAGCTTCATATTATATATCATAGCAGGCAGCTACATCCCCATTGCCATAGTACTCCTTAGCACGGGAGGGAACTACTTTGGGGTTTGATGTGCTCCTTGTGACAGGGCAACAAGCCATAACTCACAGTGAAGCCTGACTGGCGTGAGCTGACGCATTGCCCCTTGATGCATGCTTAAGCGGGTAGAAGAACAATGGAAATGATAGAAAGACAGAGTAATGGATGTCTGTCTGAAAACATCTTTAGGTAAATATGTCATACACATAACTTTAGTAAAATCGAAAAGGTATTGGCTAACACCGACCTAAAAAAGCCAATCTGTCTGGCATTGACTGCCAGCTTCTTGCCTTTGAGAACGAATCAAAGAAAGAAAGAATGAAAAAAACAAAGAAGGAAATAAAGAAAGAAATAAAGAAACAAAGGGGAAAGAGGAATGGAAGAAAGAGAAAGAAAGGAGTACAGAAAGAAGGAATGACAAACAGGCAGTTAGGGTTGCAAAAATTGAGTGCCCTCTTGAGCTTATATTCTGAGTTCATGAGAGCTGCTGGTAGGGTGTGAAAAAGCAGCAGTCAGATAAACAAAAGCCACTTCTATGGTAGCAAAGGTATTGCTATCATATCAGATTTTACAAGCGAAGGCACCACTAACATACTGAAAAAGTAAAAACAAAAACACTGTAGCTGAAGGAAAATACCTTGTGTGTGGAAGGTCTAAATGCAGTCATTCAAAGTGAAGCTAGTGGCTGAAGTAGGATGACCCATCACTCCATGCTGTATGCTGCAGTGGACGGAAACAAAAAGTGAATGACACAAGAACAGACAAATGGATGGAGAGGGGTGGCTGAAAGCCCCTACATATCAATTTAGTAAATTTCTTGGCTAACATCAGACCTAAAAATATTTTAAGTGAGAGAGCGCAATTTGAATGAAAAATATATCTGTACCATATTTACAAGCATATCGCATAAACGTAGAAGTTGTAACATGAATTAGCACTTGTAGCGTATAAGTTAGCCGATGTAACTTAGGTAATAGGAAATGTATTTGTATTCACTTTAGAATATGCCTTAGAAAGACCGTATATGTAGTGGTCTAATATAGAAATGTATAGAAATGCTTAAGAACGTTAGAACGTGCTAAACTGAAAATACGTATGTAATCATTAGACGGAGAAAGAAGACGAAATATGAAAGCGAAGAAATGTGTAGACTATATAGCACTGTGTAGAAACGAGAATATAAACGTTGTATTTTATGTAACATGGATTCAAGTATAATCACCGATTCGCTAATTCGATTATATATATAAATGTGTGTTAAAGGTTATACTGGGTAGAAGAGTTTGTAGGAATGTTAGAAAGTGTGGTCATGTGTGATTTTAACCTAACTGACCAAGGGTTCGCAAGAGCGTAGTCCGCTGTATGTAATTTAGTGGGCTCATAGGAACAGGGGATAGCCTTGATCTGTATGTGCGAGAAAGGAGTCAAAGGTCTTGTTAGATTTAAGGTGACAATGCTGGACGAAGTTTATGGCCTAAGTGAGATAAGAGACATTTGGAATTTGGGTCTTGTTTAGAAATGACCGTTCACAGGACCAAACGAGGTTACGATCACAATCGTAAAGAATGGAGTTCTGTTGAGGTGATAGACTTTGCTCTGAAAGTGTCAACTGGAATGTCAATGAAGTCACCAGCAAGAAGACGAAGATGGTGCCTAAGAAGCAAGGTCAACTTAACGGACGACGCGAAGAGATGAAGCAATGGAAAAACCCAAGAATGAGAACATGTGTAAATGTATACGTGGTGGGCGTCAAGGGGCGTTCCACCCATACTGTGATTGTGTATTTAGGGACAGCACCCCGGGGAAAGAGCAAGCGAAGAGCTCAGAGCGCAGAGAGAGAGCAGAGCGCAAGAGAGCAGTAGGCCGAGGACCCTTAGAGAGCGGATGGGTAGGCAGAGAGGGTACTGTTTCTCGATATAAGTTACCATTAGAGGCTAAGAGAGTTTGAACTTCTTTGGAAGTCAAACTGCTGACACCTTTTTTAGGTAAGGAACTTGCGAAGTAGGGATGTCACCTAGTATAGAGTAGGGACAGATTTAACTTGTTTATTCTTTTTTATAGATGACGCAACGGATCCACTTTGTGTCTATGCATTTAATCTGTTGATTCTGGAATTGATCTTAATTGTATTCGTTTGTAGACTAAGATTCTTTAGGGAATTTATGTTCCTTTTAGTTCCTGTATACTTGTTGGATATTATCCTGAGAGGATTGTATATGCAATTAATTCTGATTTTATATTAAATTTTTAAACTTTATCAGTCGTAAGTGGTTCTTCAGAGTTGCGTCAGTCTATGGGGTTGATTTAACCTATGTGGGGTTTGTCTTTTACTCAATGACAGAAAATAATCGATCCAAAAGGAAGAATGAGATAGGTATCTAGGTAATCAGAAAAGATATTAAAATCTCATTCCCCGCAGTTGGTAGCAGAGAAAGATGGTTTTCTTCTTGAGGAAGACAACCTAGGTCAGGCTTAGATTACCCCAAGGTCCCTAGTCATCGACGACCAGAAGAAGAATCCCTGCCGAAGAAGGTACTGACGGTGCGAGAGAAAAGCAGCAGAGTCGGTCGAGAGTGAGTATAAGGGTCATGCGTTGCCAGATTGCGGTGTTTTGTGTTGTACTTGTGTTGTAATGTCAAGCGGAGTTGAATGCCTGTAGTATGATTGAGGGAAGGTTGTGAGCGCGCGCAACCGGATAAAATCTTAAGATCCAGAGGAGGGCTTAAGTGGTTCGGGTGTATCGAACACCCAGAGTAATTGTCTACCATTGTAAAGGGGGTCATGAGGTACCATTGATCGCCCGTAGGACCGATGATAGGGGGAGTGACAGAGTGAGTGTATGAGTAACGGACGCTGGTCGGACGTTTACTGTGTGTAAGTAACCTATCAGTTAAAGCAAGCGTCTGAAGTGAGAGGAAGACGTCTCGTCAGTTGAGGTGACAATTACAGTTAGACTGTGGACGTACAGTCAAGAAAAGTGATCGCTTGGACGGAAGTAGTCATTTTTCGGCGTATGAATGAAAACGCATGCAAGACCGTGAGACGAGCTGAGAAAGGAGGGGAACTGCTGCAGAGGGGACGAGTGACGTCAGCGTAGAGCCGCGCTGAGATTGGCCGGTCAGTGTAGAACCGCGCTGGGATAGGCTGGTCAGCGAGAGCCGCGCAGGGATTGGTGGTTGTCATCGGGAAGTAAATAAGGAAGAGAATTAAAAGGAAAATCGTAGATTTTGAAAATGAAGTGTTTTAAACGTTTAAGGGCGATCTTTAAGAGAGATAGAGGAACCTTGTATGCAGGAGAAGAAGCTCCACCAGAAGGCACACCAGCTTATTATATGGCTGTGAATGTAGGGTTACACTCCATACTATGGATCTCCGAGTGGAGTAAGCTAACAGAAGGAAATGAGGAACTGACGTTCCCGACATACGGGACGTTTAGGATAGAAGCATTGAACCAACTGAAAGCGGCAATGCTCGCAACGAGACCTCTACCGAGGCCAACACAGTTCGAAGCCCTTAGTGCATGGTTTAGAACGGCACACGAAAAGAGCTTGAATAGGCGCCAAGAAAGAGTGAGACGATCGGTAAAAGCAGTGCAGGATGCTAAATGGGATGATGAAGCTAAAAAGTGGAGGGTGCAGAAGATAGAAGCAGACAAACTGTTCACAATGCTAGAGACTACGGGAGAAAAGAAACCTCTAGAGGAAGATGAGGATAGCGAGCCGGATGAGGATCTGATAGAGAGGCTATTATTAGATAGACCACCTCCATACAACAGAGAAGCCGAAAGTCCCGAACTACAACAAGGGGATGGGGCTAAGTGGGGGGAATATAAACCGCTCCCCACATCAGAGTGGGATCCCAAGAAAGGTGAGGAAGTACCTCAATCTAGTCCCGTACAGAGAGTAGTAGGAAGATTCGTGGTCCAGAAGGTGCCAGAAACGCAGTGTGCAAGGTCGTATCAATTGCCGGATGCTCTACAAGTACCTGTTACCATAGGTCCTATAGTGTCAATCTACAACCCGGAGGGAGTCCAGCAGGAGGAACAGGCACGATGGGACAGGGAAAGGGCAGAGATGGAAAGTAGGAATAATACGATCAATTCCCAAAGGCAGTTGCTAGGACCAAAGAGTCGGAGTACCCCATTGGATTCAGCAACGGGTCCCTGGATAGAACAAGGGGGTCAGAGAGGACAGATGGATCTGAGGGGACCGATACCAAAAACCTTTAAGGAATTAAGAGAGTATTTGAAAGAATGGGATGCTGCCGAAGAGACTCAGAATAAAAGATTAGAAACAGAAGCAGAATGGAGAGATCAGGATAACAGGATCCTCTCTCACTGCGGAGCTGGCGAAAGCAGCCCGGAGTGGGAGGGAGGGAGTCAAGGAAGCAAGGGAGATACTTGCCATACCATCCGTGGCACTAGACAAATGTGTGAGGACAAGAGTGCAGGGTGTGGGGGAGTGCCTCGCGTCATCCTTAGTGAGGGAGAACGAAAGACGCAGGAGTACCGAGATAGTTTCAGGTGCACTCACCATGCCCCGGGAGAAAACGTGCGACATTGGAGTCACGAGAATATAGAGAGTCGCGAAAGGTCTCGCCATACATCCAGTGATCACGGACGGGATCTATTTGAGAATCGCAAATGGAGAATTTCACACATATGCCCTCTAAAGCTGTCTCAAAGGAAGGACAGATCTAAACAATTCTTGCATTGCTCTTTTTGCTTTGTAGCATAGCTTTGTTCAATACTGAGGGACTAAGGTGGTAATGGTGGCAAGGCAAGTTTGGTTCACTAATAGAGCTCAGTGCAGAAGTCTTAGGGGAAAAAAATTGCAGAAAATAAATAAATAAATAAAACGATCAAGGCTAATTGCCTGGTTTGTTGATTAGGGAAGTGTATGATAAAGACAGTAGCCCTGACGTATTTATTACAGAAAGCATACTATTACTTTGTATTGAAGCCTGCAGAGATGTATTTTGTTTCATGCAATCTAGAGGTACGCACGCCAGGGAGTTCAGTGACAGAACTGAGTCAGAGCCAAACCAGAGCTCTTGCTTATGAGCCAAAATATGAGCTAAGCCCACCAATAAACTGTCAGGAGAATCCAATTTTTTTTATAAATCATAGACATTACATAACTTGTGCTAATTAGATGTACAAGTAAGCAAATATGCAGTTGCATAAAATCACATAGTAGCAATCCAACATAACACAGCAGCTTCATATTATATATCATAGCAGGCAGCTACATCCCCATTGCCATAGTACTCCTTAGCACGGAAGGGAACTACTTTGGGCTTTGATGTGCTCCTTGTGACAGGGCAACAAGCCATAACTCACAGTGAAGCCTGACTGGCGTGAGCTGACGCATTGCCCCTTGATGCATGCTTAAGCGGGTAGAAGAACAATGGAAATGATAGAAAGACAGAGTAATGGATGTCTGTCTGAAAACATCTTTAGGTAAATATGTCATACACATAACTTTAGTAAAATCGAAAAGGTATTGGCTAACACCGACTTAAAAAAGCCAATCTGTCTGGCATTGACTGCCAGCTTCTTGCCTTTGAGAACGAAGGAAAGAAAGAAAGAATGAAAAAAACAAAGAAGGAAATAAATAAAGAAATAAAGAAAGAAACAAAGGGGAAATAGGAATGGAAGAAAGAGAAAGAAAGAAGTACAGAAAGAAGGAATGACAAACAGGCAGTTAGGGTTGCAAAAATTGAGTGCCCTCTTGAGCTTATATTCTGAGTTCATGAGAGCTGCTGGTAGGGTGTGAAAAAGCAGCAGTCAGATAAACAAAAGCCACTTCTATGGTAGCAAAGGTATTGCTATCATATCAGATTTTACAAGCGAAGGCACCACTAACATACTGAAAAAGTAAAAACAAAAACACTGTAGCTGAAGGAAAATACCTTGTGTGTGGAAGGTCTAAATGCAGTCATTCAAAGTGAAGCTAGTGGCTGAAGTAGGATGACCCATCACTCCATGCTGTATGCTGCAGTGGACGGAAACAAAAAGTGAATGACACAAGAACAGACAAATGGATGGAGAGGGGTGGCTGAAAGCCCCTACATATCAATTTAGTAAATTTCTTGGCTAACATCAGACCTAAAAATATTTTAAGTGAGAGAGCGCAATTTGAATGAAAAATATATCTGTACCATATTTACAAGCATATCGCATAAACGTAGAAGTTGTAACATGAATTAGCACTTGTAGCGTATAAGTTAGCCGATGTAACTTAGGTAATAGGAAATGTATTTGTATTCACTTTAGAATATGCCTTAGAAAGACCGTATATGTAGTGGTCTAATATAGAAATGTATAGAAATGCTTAAGAACGTTAGAACGTGCTAAACTGAAAATACGTATGTAATCATTAGACGGAGAAAGAAGACGAAATATGAAAGCGAAGAAATGTGTAGACTATATAGCACTGTGTAGAAACGAGAATATAAACGTTGTATTTTATGTAACATGGATTCAAGTATAATCACCGATTCGCTAATTCGATTATATATATAAATGTGTGTTAAAGGTTATACTGGGTAGAAGAGTTTGTAGGAATGTTAGAAAGTGTGGTCATGTGTGATTTTAACCTAACTGACCAAGGGTTCGCAAGAGCGTAGTCCGCTGTATGTAATTTAGTGGGCTCATAGGAACAGGGGATAGCCTTGATCTGTATGTGCGAGAAAGGAGTCAAAGGTCTTGTTAGATTTAAGGTGACAATGCTGGACGAAGTTTATGGCCTAAGTGAGATAAGAGACGTTTGGAATTTGGGTCTTGTTTAGAAATGACCGTTCACAGGACCAAACGAGGTTACGATCACAATCGTAAAGAATGGAGTTCTGTTGAGGTGATAGACTTTGCTCTGAAAGTGTCAACTGGAATGTCAATGAAGTCACCAGCAAGAAGACGAAGATGGTGCCTAAGAAGCAAGGTCAACTTAACGGACGACGCGAAGAGATGAAGCAATGGAAAAACCCAAGAATGAGAACATGTGTAAATGTATACGTGGTGGGCGTCAAGGGGCGTTCCACCCATACTGTGATTGTGTATTTAGGGACAGCACCCCGGGGAAAGAGCAAGCGAAGAGCTCAGAGCGCAGAGAGAGAGCAGAGCGCAAGAGAGCAGTAGGCCGAGGACCCTTAGAGAGCGGATGGGTAGGCAGAGAGGGTACTGTTTCTCGATATAAGTTACCATTAGAGGCTAAGAGAGTTTGAACTTCTTTGGAAGTCAAACTGCTGACACCTTTTTTAGGTAAGGAACTTGCGAAGTAGGGATGTCACCTAGTATAGAGTAGGGACAGATTTAACTTGTTTATTCTTTTTTATAGATGACGCAACGGATCCACTTTGTGTCTATGCATTTAATCTGTTGATTCTGGAATTGATCTTAATTGTATTCGTTTGTAGACTAAGATTCTTTAGGGAATTTATGTTCCTTTTAGTTCCTGTATACTTGTTGAATCTTATCCTGAGAGGATTGTATATGCAATTAATTCTGATTTTATATTAAATTTTTAAACTTTATCAGTCGTAAGTGGTTCTTCAGAGTTGCGTCAGTCTATGGGGTTGATTTAACCTATGTGGGGTTTGTCTTTTACTCAATGACAGAAAATAATCGATCCAAAAGGAAGAATGAGATAGGTATCTAGGTAATCAGAAAAGATATTAAAATCTCATTCCCCGCAGTTGGTAGCAGAGAAAGATGGTTTTCTTCTTGAGGAAGACAACCTAGGTCAGGCTTAGATTACCCCAAGGTCCCTAGTCATCGACGACCAGAAGAAGAATCCCTGCCGAAGAAGGTACTGACGGTGCGAGAGAAAAGCAGCAGAGTCGGTCGAGAGTGAGTATAAGGGTCATGCGTTGCCAGATTGCGGTGTTTTGTGTTGTACTTGTGTTGTAATGTCAAGCGGAGTTGAATGCCTGTAGTATGATTGAGGGAAGGTTGTGAGCGCGCGCAACCGGATAAAATCTTAAGATCCAGAGGAGGGCTTAAGTGGTTCGGGTGTATCGAACACCCAGAGTAATTGTCTACCATTGTAAAGGGGGTCATGAGGTACCATTGATCGCCCGTAGGACCGATGATAGGGGGAGTGACAGAGTGAGTGTATGAGTAACGGACGCTGGTCGGACGTTTACTGTGTGTAAGTAACCTATCAGTTAAAGCAAGCGTCTGAAGTGAGAGGAAGACGTCTCGTCAGTTGAGGTGACAATTACAGTTAGACTGTGGACGTACAGTCAAGAAAAGTGATCGCTTGGACGGAAGTAGTCATTTTTCGGCGTATGAATGAAAACGCATGCAAGACCGTGAGACGAGCTGAGAAAGGAGGGGAACTGCTGCAGAGGGGACGAGTGACGTCAGCGTAGAGCCGCGCTGAGATTGGCCGGTCAGTGTAGAACCGCGCTGGGATAGGCTGGTCAGCGAGAGCCGCGCAGGGATTGGTGGTTGTCATCGGGAAGTAAATAAGGAAGAGAATTAAAAGGAAAATCGTAGATTTTTAAAATGAAGTGTTTTAAACGTTTAAGGGCGATCTTTAAGAGAGATAGAGGAACCTTGTATGCAGGAGAAGAAGCTCCACCAGAAGGCACACCAGCTTATTATATGGCTGTGAATGTAGGGTTACACTCCATACTATGGATCTCCGAGTGGAGTAAGCTAACAGAAGGAAATGAGGAACTGACGTTCCCGACATACGGGACGTTTAGGATAGAAGCATTGAACCAACTGAAAGCGGCAATGCTCGCAACGAGACCTCTACCGAGGCCAACACAGTTCGAAGCCCTTAGTGCATGGTTTAGAACGGCACACGAAAAGAGCTTGAATAGGCGCCAAGAAAGAGTGAGACGATCGGTAAAAGCAGTGCAGGATGCTAAATGGGATGATGAAGCTAAAAAGTGGAGGGTGCAGAAGATAGAAGCAGACAAACTGTTCACAATGCTAGAGACTACGGGAGAAAAGAAACCTCTAGAGGAAGATGAGGATAGCGAGCCGGATGAGGATCTGATAGAGAGGCTATTATTAGATAGACCACCTCCATACAACAGAGAAGCCGAAAGTCCCGAACTACAACAAGGGGATGGGGCTAAGTGGGGGGAATATAAACCGCTCCCCACATCAGAGTGGGATCCCAAGAAAGGTGAGGAAGTACCTCAATCTAGTCCCGTACAGAGAGTAGTAGGAAGATTCGTGGTCCAGAAGGTGCCAGAAACGCAGTGTGCAAGGTCGTATCAATTGCCGGATGCTCTACAAGTACCTGTTACCATAGGTCCTATAGTGTCAATCTACAACCCGGAGGGAGTCCAGCAGGAGGAACAGGCACGATGGGACAGGGAAAGGGCAGAGATGGAAAGTAGGAATAATACGATCAATTCCCAAAGGCAGTTGCTAGGACCAAAGAGTCGGAGTACCCCATTGGATTCAGCAACGGGTCCCTGGATAGAACAAGGGGGTCAGAGAGGACAGATGGATCTGAGGGGACCGAAACCAAAAACCTTTAAGGAATTAAGAGAGTATTTGAAAGAATGGGATGCTGCCGAAGAGACTCAGAATAAAAGATTAGAAACAGAAGCAGAATGGAGAGATCAGGATAACAGGATCCTCTCTCACTGCGGAGCTGGCGAAAGCAGCCCGGAGTGGGAGGGAGGGAGTCAAGGAAGCAAGGGAGATACTTGCCATACCATCCGTGGCACTAGACAAATGTGTGAGGACAAGAGTGCAGGGTGTGGGGGAGTGCCTCGCGTCATCCTTAGTGAGGGAGAACGAAAGACGCAGGAGTACCGAGATAGTTTCAGGTGCACTCACCATGCCCCGGGAGAAAACGTGCGACATTGGAGTCACGAGAATATAGAGAGTCGCGAAAGGTCTCGCCATACATCCAGTGATCACGGACGGGATCTATTTGAGAATCGCAAATGGAGAATTTCACACATATGCCCTCTAAAGCTGTCTCAAAGGAAGGACAGATCTAAACAATTCTTGCATTGCTCTTTTTGCTTTGTAGCATAGCTTTGTTCAATACTGAGGGACTAAGGTGGTAATGGTGGCAAGGCAAGTTTGGTTCACTAATAGAGCTCAGTGCAGAAGTCTTAGGGGAAAAAAATTGCAGAAAATAAATAAATAAATAAAACGATCAAGGCTAATTGCCTGGTTTGTTGATTAGGGAAGTGTATGATAAAGACAGTAGCCCTGACGTATTTATTACAGAAAGCATACTATTACTTTGTATTGAAGCCTGCAGAGATGTATTTTGTTTCATGCAATCTAGAGGTACGCACGCCAGGGAGTTCAGTGACAGAACTGAGTCAGAGCCAAACCAGAGCTCTTGCTTATGAGCCAAAATATGAGCTAAGCCCACCAATAAACTGTCAGGAGAATCCAATTTTTTTTATAAATCATAGACATTACATAACTTGTGCTAATTAGATGTACAAGTAAGCAAATATGCAGTTGCATAAAATCACATAGTAGCAATCCAACATAACACAGCAGCTTCATATTATATATCATAGCAGGCAGCTACATCCCCATTGCCATAGTACTCCTTAGCACGGGAGGGAACTACTTTGGGGTTTGATGTGCTCCTTGTGACAGGGCAACAAGCCATAACTCACAGTGAAGCCTGACTGGCGTGAGCTGACGCATTGCCCCTTGATGCATGCTTAAGCGGGTAGAAGAACAATGGAAATGATAGAAAGACAGAGTAATGGATGTCTGTCTGAAAACATCTTTAGGTAAATATGTCATACACATAACTTTAGTAAAATCGAAAAGGTATTGGCTAACACCGACCTAAAAAAGCCAATCTGTCTGGCATTGACTGCCAGCTTCTTGCCTTTGAGAACGAATCAAAGAAAGAAAGAATGAAAAAAACAAAGAAGGAAATAAAGAAAGAAATAAAGAAACAAAGGGGAAAGAGGAATGGAAGAAAGAGAAAGAAAGGAGTACAGAAAGAAGGAATGACAAACAGGCAGTTAGGGTTGCAAAAATTGAGTGCCCTCTTGAGCTTATATTCTGAGTTCATGAGAGCTGCTGGTAGGGTGTGAAAAAGCAGCAGTCAGATAAACAAAAGCCACTTCTATGGTAGCAAAGGTATTGCTATCATATCAGATTTTACAAGCGAAGGCACCACTAACATACTGAAAAAGTAAAAACAAAAACACTGTAGCTGAAGGAAAATACCTTGTGTGTGGAAGGTCTAAATGCAGTCATTCAAAGTGAAGCTAGTGGCTGAAGTAGGATGACCCATCACTCCATGCTGTATGCTGCAGTGGACGGAAACAAAAAGTGAATGACACAAGAACAGACAAATGGATGGAGAGGGGTGGCTGAAAGCCCCTACATATCAATTTAGTAAATTTCTTGGCTAACATCAGACCTAAAAATATTTTAAGTGAGAGAGCGCAATTTGAATGAAAAATATATCTGTACCATATTTACAAGCATATCGCATAAACGTAGAAGTTGTAACATGAATTAGCACTTGTAGCGTATAAGTTAGCCGATGTAACTTAGGTAATAGGAAATGTATTTGTATTCACTTTAGAATATGCCTTAGAAAGACCGTATATGTAGTGGTCTAATATAGAAATGTATAGAAATGCTTAAGAACGTTAGAACGTGCTAAACTGAAAATACGTATGTAATCATTAGACGGAGAAAGAAGACGAAATATGAAAGCGAAGAAATGTGTAGACTATATAGCACTGTGTAGAAACGAGAATATAAACGTTGTATTTTATGTAACATGGATTCAAGTATAATCACCGATTCGCTAATTCGATTATATATATAAATGTGTGTTAAAGGTTATACTGGGTAGAAGAGTTTGTAGGAATGTTAGAAAGTGTGGTCATGTGTGATTTTAACCTAACTGACCAAGGGTTCGCAAGAGCGTAGTCCGCTGTATGTAATTTAGTGGGCTCATAGGAACAGGGGATAGCCTTGATCTGTATGTGCGAGAAAGGAGTCAAAGGTCTTGTTAGATTTAAGGTGACAATGCTGGACGAAGTTTATGGCCTAAGTGAGATAAGAGACATTTGGAATTTGGGTCTTGTTTAGAAATGACCGTTCACAGGACCAAACGAGGTTACGATCACAATCGTAAAGAATGGAGTTCTGTTGAGGTGATAGACTTTGCTCTGAAAGTGTCAACTGGAATGTCAATGAAGTCACCAGCAAGAAGACGAAGATGGTGCCTAAGAAGCAAGGTCAACTTAACGGACGACGCGAAGAGATGAAGCAATGGAAAAACCCAAGAATGAGAACATGTGTAAATGTATACGTGGTGGGCGTCAAGGGGCGTTCCACCCATACTGTGATTGTGTATTTAGGGACAGCACCCCGGGGAAAGAGCAAGCGAAGAGCTCAGAGCGCAGAGAGAGAGCAGAGCGCAAGAGAGCAGTAGGCCGAGGACCCTTAGAGAGCGGATGGGTAGGCAGAGAGGGTACTGTTTCTCGATATAAGTTACCATTAGAGGCTAAGAGAGTTTGAACTTCTTTGGAAGTCAAACTGCTGACACCTTTTTTAGGTAAGGAACTTGCGAAGTAGGGATGTCACCTAGTATAGAGTAGGGACAGATTTAACTTGTTTATTCTTTTTTATAGATGACGCAACGGATCCACTTTGTGTCTATGCATTTAATCTGTTGATTCTGGAATTGATCTTAATTGTATTCGTTTGTAGACTAAGATTCTTTAGGGAATTTATGTTCCTTTTAGTTCCTGTATACTTGTTGAATCTTATCCTGAGAGGATTGTATATGCAATTAATTCTGATTTTATATTAAATTTTTAAACTTTATCAGTCGTAAGTGGTTCTTCAGAGTTGCGTCAGTCTATGGGGTTGATTTAACCTATGTGGGGTTTGTCTTTTACTCAATGACAGAAAATAATCGATCCAAAAGGAAGAATGAGATAGGTATCTAGGTAATCAGAAAAGATATTAAAATCTCATTCCCCGCAGTTGGTAGCAGAGAAAGATGGTTTTCTTCTTGAGGAAGACAACCTAGGTCAGGCTTAGATTACCCCAAGGTCCCTAGTCATCGACGACCAGAAGAAGAATCCCTGCCGAAGAAGGTGCTGACGGTGCGAGAGAAAAGCAGCAGAGTCGGTCGAGAGTGAGTATAAGGGTCATGCGTTGCCAGATTGCGGTGTTTTGTGTTGTACTTGTGTTGTAATGTCAAGCGGAGTTGAATGCCTGTAGTATGATTGAGGGAAGGTTGTGAGCGCGCGCAACCGGATAAAATCTTAAGATCCAGAGGAGGGCTTAAGTGGTTCGGGTGTATCGAACACCCAGAGTAATTGTCTACCATTGTAAAGGGGGTCATGAGGTACCATTGATCGCCCGTAGGACCGATGATAGGGGGAGTGACAGAGTGAGTGTATGAGTAACGGACGCTGGTCGGACGTTTACTGTGTGTAAGTAACCTATCAGTTAAAGCAAGCGTCTGAAGTGAGAGGAAGACGTCTCGTCAGTTGAGGTGACAATTACAGTTAGACTGTGGACGTACAGTCAAGAAAAGTGATCGCTTGGACGGAAGTAGTCATTTTTCGGCGTATGAATGAAAACGCATGCAAGACCGTGAGACGAGCTGAGAAAGGAGGGGAACTGCTGCAGAGGGGACGAGTGACGTCAGCGTAGAGCCGCGCTGAGATTGGCCGGTCAGTGTAGAACCGCGCTGGGATAGGCTGGTCAGCGAGAGCCGCGCAGGGATTGGTGGTTGTCATCGGGAAGTAAATAAGGAAGAGAATTAAAAGGAAAATCGTAGATTTTGAAAATGAAGTGTTTTAAACGTTTAAGGGCGATCTTTAAGAGAGATAGAGGAACCTTGTATGCAGGAGAAGAAGCTCCACCAGAAGGCACACCAGCTTATTATATGGCTGTGAATGTAGGGTTACACTCCATACTATGGATCTCCGAGTGGAGTAAGGTAACAGAAGGAAATGAGGAACTGACGTTCCCGACATACGGGACGTTTAGGATAGAAGCATTGAACCAACTGAAAGCGGCAATGCTCGCAACGAGACCTCTACCGAGGCCAACACAGTTCGAAGCCCTTAGTGCATGGTTTAGAACGGCACACGAAAAGAGCTTGAATAGGCGCCAAGAAAGAGTGAGACGATCGGTAAAAGCAGTGCAGGATGCTAAATGGGATGATGAAGCTAAAAAGTGGAGGGTGCAGAAGATAGAAGCAGACAAACTGTTCACAATGCTAGAGACTACGGGAGAAAAGAAACCTCTAGAGGAAGATGAGGATAGCGAGCCGGATGAGGATCTGATAGAGAGGCTATTATTAGATAGACCACCTCCATACAACAGAGAAGCCGAAAGTCCCGAACTACAACAAGGGGATGGGGCTAAGTGGGGGGAATATAAACCGCTCCCCACATCAGAGTGGGATCCCAAGAAAGGTGAGGAAGTACCTCAATCTAGTCCCGTACAGAGAGTAGTAGGAAGATTCGTGGTCCAGAAGGTGCCAGAAACGCAGTGTGCAAGGTCGTATCAATTGCCGGATGCTCTACAAGTACCTGTTACCATAGGTCCTATAGTGTCAATCTACAACCCGGAGGGAGTCCAGCAGGAGGAACAGGCACGATGGGACAGGGAAAGGGCAGAGATGGAAAGTAGGAATAATACGATCAATTCCCAAAGGCAGTTGCTAGGACCAAAGAGTCGGAGTACCCCATTGGATTCAGCAACGGGTCCCTGGATAGAACAAGGGGGTCAGAGAGGACAGATGGATCTGAGGGGACCGAAACCGAAAACCTTTAAGGAATTAAGAGAGTATTTGAAAGAATGGGATGCTGCCGAAGAGACTCAGAATAAAAGATTAGAAACAGAAGCAGAATGGAGAGATCAGGATAACAGGATCCTCTCTCACTGCGGAGCTGGCGAAAGCAGCCCGGAGTGGGAGGGAGGGAGTCAAGGAAGCAAGGGAGATACTTGCCATACCATCCGTGGCACTAGACAAATGTGTGAGGACAAGAGTGCAGGGTGTGGGGGAGTGCCTCGCGTCATCCTTAGTGAGGGAGAACGAAAGACGCAGGAGTACCGAGATAGTTTCAGGTGCACTCACCATGCCCCGGGAGAAAACGTGCGACATTGGAGTCACGAGAATATAGAGAGTCGCGAAAGGTCTCGCCATACATCCAGTGATCACGGACGGGATCTATTTGAGAATCGCAAATGGAGAATTTCACACATATGCCCTCTAAAGCTGTCTCAAAGGAAGGACAGATCTAAACAATTCTTGCATTGCTCTTTTTACTTTGTAGCATAGCTTTGTTCAATACTGAGGGACTAAGGTGGTAATGGTGGCAAGGCAAGTTTGGTTCACTAATAGAGCTCAGTGCAGAAGTCTTAGGGGAAAAAAATTGCAGAAAATAAATAAATAAATAAAACGATCAAGGCTAATTGCCTGGTTTGTTGATTAGGGAAGTGTATGATAAAGACAGTAGCCCTGACGTATTTATTACAGAAAGCATACTATTACTTTGTATTGAAGCCTGCAGAGATGTATTTTGTTTCATGCAATCTAGAGGTACGCACGCCAGGGAGTTCAGTGACAGAACTGAGTCAGAGCCAAACCAGAGCTCTTGCTTATGAGCCAAAATATGAGCTAAGCCCACCAATAAACTGTCAGGAGAATCCAATTTTTTTTATAAATCATAGACATTACATAACTTGTGCTAATTAGATGTACAAGTAAGCAAATATGCAGTTGCATAAAATCACATAGTAGCAATCCAACATAACACAGCAGCTTCATATTATATATCATAGCAGGCAGCTACATCCCCATTGCCATAGTACTCCTTAGCACGGAAGGGAACTACTTTGGGGTTTGATGTGCTCCTTGTGACAGGGCAACAAGCCATAACTCACAGTGAAGCCTGACTGGCGTGAGCTGACGCATTGCCCCTGGATGCATGCTTAAGCGGGTAGAAGAACAATGGAAATGATAGAAAGACAGAGTAATGGATGTCTGTCTGAAAACATCTTTAGGTAAATATGTCATACACATAACTTTAGTAAAATCGAAAAGGTATTGGCTAACACCGACTTAAAAAAGCCAATCTGTCTGGCATTGACTGCCAGCTTCTTGCCTTTGAGAACGAATCAAAGAAAGAAAGAATGAAAAAAACAAAGAAGGAAATAAATAAAGAAATAAAGAAACAAAGGGGAAAGAGGAATGGAAGAAAGAGAAAGAAAGGAGTACAGAAAGAAGGAATGACAAACAGGCAGTTAGGGTTGCAAAAATTGAGTGCCCTCTTGAGCTTATATTCTGAGTTCATGAGAGCTGCTGGTAGGGTGTGAAAAAGCAGCAGTCAGATAAACAAAAGCCACTTCTATGGTAGCAAAGGTATTGCTATCATATCAGATTTTACAAGCGAAGGCACCACTAACATACTGAAAAAGTAAAAACAAAAACACTGTAGCTGAAGGAAAATACCTTGTGTGTGGAAGGTCTAAATGCAGTCATTCAAAGTGAAGCTAGTGGCTGAAGTAGGATGACCCATCACTCCATGCTGTATGCTGCAGTGGACGGAAACAAAAAGTGAATGACACAAGAACAGACAAATGGATGGAGAGGGGTGGCTGAAAGCCCCTACATATCAATTTAGTAAATTTCTTGGCTAACATCAGACCTAAAAATATTTTAAGTGAGAGAGCGCAATTTGAATGAAAAATATATCTGTACCATATTTACAAGCATATCGCATAAACGTAGAAGTCGTAACATGAATTAGCACTTGTAGCGTATAAGTTAGCCGATGTAACTTAGGTAATAGGAAATGTATTTGTATTCACTTTAGAATATGCCTTAGAAAGACCGTATATGTAGTGGTCTAATATAGAAATGTATAGAAATGCTTAAGAACGTTAGAACGTGCTAAACTGAATATACGTATGTAATCATTAGACGGAGAAAGAAGACGAAATATGAAAGCGAAGAAATGTGTAGACTATATAGCACTGTGTAGAAACGAGAATATAAACGTTGTATTTTATGTAACATGGATTCAAGTATAATCACCGATTCGCTAATTCGATTATATATATAAATGTGTGTTAAAGGTTATACTGGGTAGAAGAGTTTGTAGGAATGTTAGAAAGTGTGGTCATGTGTGATTTTAACCTAACTGACCAAGGGTTCGCAAGAGCGTAGTCCGCTGTATGTAATTTAGTGGGCTCATAGGAACAGGGGATAGCCTTGATCTGTATGTGCGAGAAAGGAGTCAAAGGTCTTGTTAGATTTAAGGTGACAATGCTGGACGAAGTTTATGGCCTAAGTGAGATAAGAGACGTTTGGAATTTGGGTCTTGTTTAGAAATGACCGTTCACAGGACCAAACGAGGTTACGATCACAATCGTAAAGAATGGAGTTCTGTTGAGGTGATAGACTTTGCTCTGAAAGTGTCAACTGGAATGTCAATGAAGTCACCAGCAAGAAGACGAAGATGGTGCCTAAGAAGCAAGGTCAACTTAACGGACGACGCGAAGAGATGAAGCAATGGAAAAACCCAAGAATGAGAACATGTGTAAATGTATACGTGGTGGGCGTCAAGGGGCGTTCCACCCATACTGTGATTGTGTATTTAGGGACAGCACCCCGGGGAAAGAGCAAGCGAAGAGCTCAGAGCGCAGAGAGAGAGCAGAGCGCAAGAGAGCAGTAGGCCGAGGACCCTTAGAGAGCGGATGGGTAGGCAGAGAGGGTACTGTTTCTCGATATAAGTTACCATTAGAGGCTAAGAGAGTTTGAACTTCTTTGGAAGTCAAACTGCTGACACCTTTTTTAGGTAAGGAACTTGCGAAGTAGGGATGTCACCTAGTATAGAGTAGGGACAGATTTAACTTGTTTATTCTTTTTTATAGATGACGCAACGGATCCACTTTGTGTCTATGCATTTAATCTGTTGATTCTGGAATTGATCTTAATTGTATTCGTTTGTAGACTAAGATTCTTTAGGGAATTTATGTTCTTTTTAGTTCCTGTATACTTGTTGAATCTTATCCTGAGAGGATTGTATATGCAATTAATTCTGATTTTATATTAAATTTTTAAACTTTATCAGTCGTAAGTGGTTCTTCAGAGTTGCGTCAGTCTATGGGGTTGATTTAACCTATGTGGGGTTTGTCTTTTACTCAATGACAGAAAATAATCGATCCAAAAGGAAGAATGAGATAGGTATCTAGGTAATCAGAAAAGATATTAAAATCTCATTCCCCGCAGTTGGTAGCAGAGAAAGATGGTTTTCTTCTTGAGGAAGACAACCTAGGTCAGGCTTAGATTACCCCAAGGTCCCTAGTCATCGACGACCAGAAGAAGAATCCCTGCCGAAGAAGGTGCTGACGGTGCGAGAGAAAAGCAGCAGAGTCGGTCGAGAGTGAGTATAAGGGTCATGCGTTGCCAGATTGCGGTGTTTTGTGTTGTACTTGTGTTGTAATGTCAAGCGGAGTTGAATGCCTGTAGTGTGATTGAGGGAAGGTTGTGAGCGCGCGCAACCGGATAAAATCTTAAGATCCAGAGGAGGGCTTAAGTGGTTCGGGTGTATCGAACACCCAGAGTAATTGTCTACCATTGTAAAGGGGGTCATGAGGTACCATTGATCGCCCGTAGGACCGATGATAGGGGGAGTGACAGAGTGAGTGTATGAGTAACGGACGCTGGTCGGACGTTTACTGTGTGTAAGTAACCTATCAGTTAAAGCAAGCGTCTGAAGTGAGAGGAAGACGTCTCGTCAGTTGAGGTGACAATTACAGTTAGACTGTGGACGTACAGTCAAGAAAAGTGATCGCTTGGACGGAAGTAGTCATTTTTCGGCGTATGAATGAAAACGCATGCAAGACCGTGAGACGAGCTGAGAAAGGAGGGGAACTGCTGCAGAGGGGACGAGTGACGTGCAGCGTAGAGCCGCGCTGAGATTGGCCGGTCAGTGTAGAACCGCGCTGGGATAGGCTGGTCAGCGAGAGCCGCGCAGGGATTGGTGGTTGTCATCGGGAAGTAAATAAGGAAGAGAATTAAAAGGAAAATCGTAGATTTTGAAAATGAAGTGTTTTAAACGTTTAAGGGCGATCTTTAAGAGAGATAGAGGAACCTTGTATGCAGGAGAAGAAGCTCCACCAGAAGGCACACCAGCTTATTATATGGCTGTGAATGTAGGGTTACACTCCATACTATGGATCTCCGAGTGGAGTAAGCTAACAGAAGGAAATGAGGAACTGACGTTCCCGACATACGGGACGTTTAGGATAGAAGCATTGAACCAACTGAAAGCGGTAATGCTCGCAACGAGACCTCTACCGAGGCCAACACAGTTCGAAGCCCTTAGTGCATGGTTTAGAACGGCACACGAAAAGAGCTTGAATAGGCGCCAAGAAAGAGTGAGACGATCGGTAAAAGCAGTGCAGGATGCTAAATGGGATGATGAAGCTAAAAAGTGGAGGGTGCAGAAGATAGAAGCAGACAAACTGTTCACAATGCTAGAGACTACGGGAGAAAAGAAACCTCTAGAGGAAGATGAGGATAGCGAGCCGGATGAGGATCTGATAGAGAGGCTATTATTAGATAGACCACCTCCATACAACAGAGAAGCCGAAAGTCCCGAACTACAACAAGGGGATGGGGCTAAGTGGGGGGAATATAAACCGCTCCCCACATCAGAGTGGGATCCCAAGAAAGGTGAGGAAGTACCTCAATCTAGTCCCGTACAGAGAGTAGTAGGAAGATTCGTGGTCCAGAAGGTGCCAGAAACGCAGTGTGCAAGGTCGTATCAATTGCCGGATGCTCTACAAGTACCTGTTACCATAGGTCCTATAGTGTCAATCTACAACCCGGAGGGAGTCCAGCAGGAGGAACAGGCACGATGGGACAGGGAAAGGGCAGAGATGGAAAGTAGGAATAATACGATCAATTCCCAAAGGCAGTTGCTAGGACCAAAGAGTCGGAGTACCCCATTGGATTCAGCAACGGGTCCCTGGATAGAACAAGGGGGTCAGAGAGGACAGATGGATCTGAGGGGACCGAAACCGAAAACCTTTAAGGAATTAAGAGAGTATTTGAAAGAATGGGATGCTGCCGAAGAGACTCAGAATAAAAGATTAGAAACAGAAGCAGAATGGAGAGATCAGGATAACAGGATCCTCTCTCACTGCGGAGCTGGCGAAAGCAGCCCGGAGTGGGAGGGAGGGAGTCAAGGAAGCAAGGGAGATACTTGCCATACCATCGGTGGCACTAGACAAATGTGTGAGGACAAGAGTGCAGGGTGTGGGGGAGTGCCTCGCCTCATCCTTAGTGAGGGAGAACGAAAGACGCAGGAATACCGAGATAGTTTCAGGTGCACTCACCATGCCCCGGGAGAAAACGTGCGACATTGGAGTCACGAGAATATAGAGAGTCGCGAAAGGTCTCGCCATACATCCAGTGATCACGGACGGGATCTATTTGAGAATCGCAAATGGAGAATTTCACACATATGCCCTCTAAAGCTGTCTCAAAGGAAGGACAGATCTAAACAATTCTTGCATTGCTCTTTTTGCTTTGTAGCATAGCTTTGTTCAATACTGAGGGACTAAGGTGGTAATGGTGGCAAGGCAAGTTTGGTTCACTAATAGAGCTCAGTGCAGAAGTCTTAGGGGAAAAAAATTGCAGAAAATAAATAAATAAATAAAACGATCAAGGCTAATTGCCTGGTTTGTTGATTAGGGAAGTGTATGATAAAGACAGTAGCCCTGACGTATTTATTACAGAAAGCATACTATTACTTTGTATTGAAGCCTGCAGAGATGTATTTTGTTTCATGCAATCTAGAGGTACGCACGCCAGGGAGTTCAGTGACAGAACTGAGTCAGAGCCAAACCAGAGCTCTTGCTTATGAGCCAAAATATGAGCTAAGCCCACCAATAAACTGTCAGGAGAATCCAATTTTTTTTATAAATCATAGACATTACATAACTTGTGCTAATTAGATGTACAAGTAAGCAAATATGCAGTTGCATAAAATCACATAGTAGCAATCCAACATAACACAGCAGCTTCATATTATATATCATAGCAGGCAGCTACATCCCCATTGCCATAGTACTCCTTAGCACGGGAGGGAACTACTTTGGGGTTTGATGTGCTCCTTGTGACAGGGCAACAAGCCATAACTCACAGTGAAGCCTGACTGGCGTGAGCTGACGCATTGCCCCTTGATGCATGCTTAAGCGGGTAGAAGAACAATGGAAATGATAGAAAGACAGAGTAATGGATGTCTGTCTGAAAACATCTTTAGGTAAATATGTCATACACATAACTTTAGTAAAATCGAAAAGGTATTGGCTAACACCGACTTAAAAAAGCCAATCTGTCTGGCATTGACTGCCAGCTTCTTGCCTTTGAGAACGAATGAAAGAAAGAAAGAATGAAAAAAACAAAGAAGGAAATAAAGAAACAAATAAAGAAACAAAGGGGAAAGAGGAATGGAAGAAAGAGAAAGAAAGAAGTACAGAAAGAAGGAATGACAAACAGGCAGTTAGGGTTGCAAAAATTGAGTGCCCTCTTGAGCTTATATTCTGAGTTCATGAGAGCTGCTGGTAGGGTGTGAAAAAGCAGCAGTCAGATAAACAAAAGCCACTTCTATGGTAGCAAAGGTATTGCTATCATATCAGATTTTACAAGCGAAGGCACCCCTAACATACTGAAAAAGTAAAAACAAAAACACTGTAGCTGAAGGAAAATACCTTGTGTGTGGAAGGTCTAAATGCAGTCATTCAAAGTGAAGCTAGTGGCTGAAGTAGGATGACCCATCACTCCATGCTGTATGCTGCAGTGGACGGAAACAAAAAGTGAATGACACAAGAACAGACAAATGGATGGAGAGGGGTGGCTGAAAGCCCCTACATATCAATTTAGTAAATTTCTTGGCTAACATCAGACCTAAAAATATTTTAAGTATTCATCTGCTCCTTTCATAGTGCAACCCTAAACAAGCCTGCTTAAAGTGTTAGTACTAAAAGATAGATGTGCAAGTTTACATAAAAAAGCATAAGTCGATTTGTAGGATCCATCCTAACGAGAGTAGCACAAAGGCACTTTTATTGTTGTACTTAACTTGTGCTGATGCGAAATAAATAAATAAATAACAATTATGTTAGTAGAGACTTCTCACTATCTAGCCCTTACATACCCCATAGGACATATGAATCACAGTTTTTTTTCTTCAGTTTTAAATAGCATGAATTGGACCCAAAGGTATTGGAGTGCTTTTACATGCACACCAGGTATGTTACACATTTTATGGTAGGCAAGGGGAGATTAAGTGATTTGCCCAGAATCAAATGATGTTGAGCCAATGCCGAGACTCGAACCTGGTTCCCCAGTTCCAAAGTGGGCAGTTCTGACTGTTATACCACATTCTTATGTGCATATCTTTCATTTATATAGCTCGGCATTACACAGTAATCTCTTTGAAGCGCTATAGTTCAGATATCAAAGTGGCTGCCCTATAAGAGATATGTTTTCACAGATACTTAAGTACAGCCAGGTGACCTATTTCTTTTTGCAGAGATACAGTAAACACACCCTGTACACTCTACCCGGTTGCTGTTGTTTAGATCAGCCACAAGTCATAGTGAAACCAGAACAAAGCATGTCCCTCCTGCAGTAAGCCACATATTCTTCCCTCTTAAGCATAAACTTGTCATACCTCATTCATGCATTGTGAAGTACAAAACCTGTGCCAGGTTTCCAAACTTGTTGCTTTCTAGGTCAGCGGTTCTTCACATTTTGACCTCTGTGGACACCCACTGAATCATTAGTGGAATCCAGGGACCCCCACTGAGTCATTATTGGAAGTCGAGAATGCCTGGCATAGGCAATTTGATTTGATCCTCAGAACAATACACAAAAATATACAAAAAACAAGTATCCACCAAACTAATGCTTAAAATATTGAACTATTTTGTTTAATTCACATTTTTGCTTCTTTGTATATACTTTATGAATTTTAATGTATTTATCTTATTATTATTGAATATAGCAAAACAGCTGAGGATTCCCTCAGTAGGCCTCGCAGAACCCAAGGGGCCGCAGACCCTAGGGGTCGTCAGACCACAGATTAAGAACCACTGTTCTAGGTTATTCATGTAGTGCTTACGGCTCCCTAAGGCCACTTCAATGTGCTGATGATTGTGTCAGCTGTGCAGATATGACAATGAAAGGGCTTGATTGGTTTATTACTTTAAATATGTAGTGTTTGTTCTGTCAGGTTGGCACTGAGAGGGCTACAAAGCATAGGAGGGAGCAACAGAGTGAGCCAAGAGTGGGGATTATAGCAAGTGAGCGCTCCTTGCTTGACCCTTTTTCACCAACCATGCCCCATGCCAACCTACACTGGACAAGCATCAGCTGTACAAGTGTTGTGATGTTAACAAGGTCCATGCATAAACACTCCCATTTTTACATGTTTACGTTTAAAGTAGATATCTTTTTAGACTATGACTTTTAGCACATTTTGTTTGCATGCTTGCATGCGATAGTGTACTCAGAAAGTGTTTTGCTTACAAATACATTTCTTTGTAGGCACATTATCATACCATCGAACATTTTGTCCAAGGACTATGTACACTTGCTAACTGCCCTTGCATATTGTTGTCTGTTATGAGACAGCTCTGAATAGGTAGAATCAACAATTACAGCTGGAACTGAACTCAGGCCCAGTGCGAATGGGTATAGTTTCATGATATAAACTGTCCTAAGCCTTAATTCGGAAGAGGAGCATTTCCATTGATTGTCCTGGTCGCACTGTGCCTGAATTCTAGCCCAGTTTAATCTCATCACTATCCTGAGAGGAATGATTGCCTATTCTACACCAGACTGTCTTCCGTATGAAACACGCACACAGGTAAATGGGGAGTTGGACCACTCCAAGGTATTTGCTGGAACCGCATTTACCCTACACTCAGGTAGTGCTAGGTAGTAGTACAATTATATGTATTCATACAATCAACGCAATAATTATTATGGTTGAATTATTCATCTTTTTCACCATTCTTGTAATGCTGGTTACAATGCTTTGTTTCTTTCTACTAAGCATTGCAGGGCATGTATTTTACACAACAATCCACGAGTTCCAATAAATGTTTCTAATGCCAATTTGTGTATTTTGTGCGTCTCCATTTGAGCATGCCTCAGTTAACAACGAAAGGGTAGATTTGTTTCCACAATTTCCTAGGGGGATTTAGGGCTGTCATGTTCTGAGGCTGCAGACACCATCAGGTTCCCTGTGAGTTTTAGGGGTCAAGATGGTGCACTGTGAGCTAGCCAGGAACATGGTCAACATAATCTGATGGTATGCGTGGACGTAGTCCCCATAGTTCTGAGGTTTATGTTGCCCAAACACAGTCTTACTGAATAAGTAGGAACCGTATGACATGGCACCACCAACGTTATGGGTCAGGTACTTATTTAATGGGTCTCCTGAGTTGTTTTCTTACGTCCGTCGAAAGCCCTTAGTCACCATTTTAACAGAGATGTCTGTGGTATTAGGGAAAAATCCTCCTCAGCTAAAATAGGGAACCCCTATTTCTGTCTGTAGGTTGTTCAAGCTGGAACCTTTCAAAGAATCACCCCACTATGATTTACCTGCTTAAAATGGCTAATCCAGTGCCATTGATTAAACCACTAAACTGAAGACATGTAACACAGATGTTACAACACCATGGGCTTGCTCTTGGGGAATTGGATATTACTGTTGTAGTAGAGGCTCATGCAGCATATAAACAGAGGTATTTTATTCATGGGTAACATTTCCGACAGCAGACTCCAACAGCAGAACTTTTCACACGTACACTCAAGCAGCAGTTCCTAACAATTACAGAGATTATGAAGATTTAGAAATTTCACTTTCATTTCAGGAACACACAAATTGGTTCCAAAGCACCCTAGCACATCCTCTAGTGAACGTCAGACTGGGTCCCCTCAGCAATGATGGGGCAAAATGGCCTGTCTTAGCTGGCTACACATCATATCCACAAATAGCAACACTCACATCAGCAGAGCTGCACACACTTTACATAGGCAGAGTTAAATTATACAAGCGTATGACACAGTTTATTATGCGAAGAATAGCAACATACCTAGTGAGGCTGCTCAAACTGCACAGCCATACTTAGCAATGCCAGCAATTAATCCGGTCACTATTAACAAAAATATGGGTAATGGTTCCTACCAGACGGAAGGAGATGCCGTTCTGGATTGCAAAACTCAAAACAGCTTGAAGCAGTGTTTCCACCATTAGAGGGGGGCCCCAAAATAAATATAACATTTTCAGAAATGTTCCTACCTTTAGGGATCATTACCCCAGTAAAATAATGTGCCACATGGGGCACAGTTTTTGCTGCAATCTATACGGTTATATGACATGACAACGCGTGGTATTACCTCTAGTAAATGTCAGACTGGGTCTCCTCAGCAATGATGGGGCAACATGGCCTGTCTTAGTTGGCTACACATCATATCCACAAATAGCAGCACTCACAGCAGCAGAGCTGCACACACTTTACACAGGTCGAGTTAAAATATACAAGCGTATGACACAGTTTATTATGCGAAGAATAGCAACATACCTAGTGAGGCTGCTCAAACTACTCAGCCATACTTAGCAATGCCAGCAATTAATTTGGTCACTATTAACAAAAATATGGGTAAGGTTCTCCCCAGACGGAAGGAGATGCCGTTCTGGATTGCAAAACTCAAATCAGCTTGAAGCAGTGTTTCCACCATTAGAGGGGGCCCCAAAATACATATAACATTTTCAACAATGTTCCTACCTTTAGGGATCGTTACCCCAGTAAAATAATGTGCCACATGGGGCACAGTTTTTGCTGCTATCTATACGGTTGTATGACATGACAACGCGTGGTATTACCACGCGTGCCATTACAACGCAGGAATTACAACGAAGGTCATTACAATGACTTTTGCTGGAGGGCGCTGGATAGTGGAATAGTTTAATTTTCTTTTCCAACTCCAGCCCACGTTGACAGTAGTGAAGGAGTTGGATAGAAAATTAAACTATTCCCTATCCAAGAGCACCCTCCAGCGAAAGTCTTTGTAACGACTTTTGTTGTAATTCCTGCGTTGTAATGGCAGTGCTGGGTAATCCCCGCGTGGTCATGGCTGTTCACCATCTATACCATCTGCTGGAATTTATACCATCACGCATAGTACACCACCAATAGCTGTTTTGCCTGATGTGCTTAAACAGATTCAGAACGGATACGGGACATCCCCAGCCTTGGATTTGGGGATGAAATTAATTAGAGGTTTTGCTACAGTATCCTCACATATATTAAGTATTATTAAAGGGGAAGCAGAAGCATTGGCAGTACCCCAACACCTCGTGCAGGTCTCGTTGGCAATCCAAGAGCCCGTACTACCTAAAATTATTGCTGAAACCTACACATCTATAGGTCGAGTAAATTTGGGGGCCAGACCTAATAAACCTAAAATAAATGGCAATTCTGAGAAGGATATACAGAAACAGGCACCATAGTCTACTACAAAATGCTTGAATAGTAAGAAAAAGTTAAATCATATGGTGGACTTCCTCTGCAGGAATCCTCTGAAAACCGCTACAGCTTGAATAACTGTGAAATGATAAAACAGAGAGATAGGTATCACTATGCTGAAACACACCCTTCTCATTCCTTTCAGGAATCATCCAAAAACATTCAGAGAGAGGAGGACTTCCAGAGCACAGGTCAGAGGAGTACAGGAAACCGAAGAAGGACTCACAATACTCTCCTGACATCACCATAAAAAAAGGAATAAAAACCTCCACAACAAAAACCTCAATTCAGGAAGAAGAAAGTGTCTGGTATTGCACTTAAATATGGCACACATATTGAGCACTCTACTTCTGAACAAGGAGTAGGCTTTGACTCTGCTAGGTAGTGCGACAGTTGTCACAGTAGTTCACCAGAATTTTCAAGAGTTTCTGGTGCTGAGAGCAATTAATGAGTTTGTTCAGATGGAAACACTGGATCAGAGAATTAGTTCTTAGCTTGCATAATTTACAACTCCAAATTGAGGGTGATATACCTCATAACATTAAAGTTCTCTTTTGGGAGATCCTAACATTTGGCTATGACATTCTCTTGACTGAAAAATATTGGCCACCTGAATTTGTACAAAAAGTCCCACTGGAAAAAATGTGATATTACCATCTTTCTCCGTCCTTGTTCAAGACGCAGTTAAACATGGGTGTTTTGGTAGTGAAACACGACCATTTGTAACGATTAGTCTCAAACTAAAATTGAACAGCATAAGTACATTTGCAGTACAAAATGCACACAGTGCAGCAATAATAATTTTTTTTTGCAAAAAATATTAAACAACATTACCCATTTTGAAATGACTTTTTCTGCCAAAACATAGTGCCGGAAAGCAAATATTTGACAGCATTTTCCATTCCCAGGTTACAAAAACAATTTTGTTGATTCCCTCAAGGGTATAGGAACAGCCCAGATTTAGTCTATGCACGTGTAACAGGACTGTTACAAAACTTTGACCAAGAAACATTGTCTTGAGTCGATGACATATACCTTATGGATGATGACTTAGAAACACACCAAGCCAGAGTAGATCGCATTGTAATGGGATTTGCTCAAATAGGCTACAAATTAAATATCCACAAATCAAAAAATTAACTTTCTCAGTGTCCTGTTCATGGGATACAAGCTATCAAATGAAGGCAAAAGTTTAGCGCTGCATTTCCTAGAGAAGTATGCACTCTTACAACCACCCAACACAATAAAAAAGCTACAATTGCTTTTGGGCATTCTAAATTTTGGTAGACCCTACATACCAGATTATGCATAATGGGTAAAACCGTTTTATGAATTAGTACATCCAGACTTTTCAAGCAGAAATTGGACACCAGAACAGGCACAGATCTTGTTTTCAGCACAAACCAACATGCTAGCTTTAAAACACTTACACACACGTGTTAACATCACAAACTTGTTGATCCGCATAATCACGGGAACCACAAGCTACACATATGTCACTTTCTATGAGGTTCACACTGTACCAATTGCATATAAATCACAGAAGGTTGTTCTGAAGGAAAGATCATTGGCTCCGTGGAAACACATAATTGTCTTGACTCCCATCCCAGGCTTGGAGGCTGTTACAAAGGCCAGCACCCCAAACGCGAAAGCCTTACATCCTAGATGGATACAGTGGGCCACCTCACTAACAGCAACTGATGTAGACTATGTCTTTGACTCTACATTACAAACACAAGCATTCTTACAATAGGAACAAGAATACCCTGTGCCCAGTGAAGCTATGCCTCTAGATCAGTATAACTTCATTGTCTACAATGATGGTTCTGCTCAGCCTGCCATTGGAATAAAACATCAATACTCCACTGCTTGTGCAGATGTTAAGGGTAAAATGAAGGATGACATTTTCCAGCCTCTTAAAATATTTACACAGTCAGTAGATGATTGCACTGCACAGCTGGCTGAACTGAAATCTCTAATTCTGGCACGAGAGAATACAGATCCTGAATTCCCACCCTTACAGGCAGGACACAAGTCCCAAAAAACAGGAAGTGGGGGGACGCTGTCACTGGAAGTGACGTCACAACCGGAAGTGACGTCACAAAAGGTGGCTTGCACCATCGGGTTCATTGCCTCCTCTCGCTCACCCCTTAGATGCGATTGCATCTGAGAAGCCAACGCGTGTGCAGCGTGCTGTGAGCTCAGATATCGCCCCAGAGAGGCCAAAGAGTGAAGTCCAGCTGTTTGGCAGTGGGGACTGCGTCCACCCTGTGAAATAAGTGGGGGGACGCCGTCCACCCACCTGGTACCCTGACTCGAGCCCTGCTTACAGTGTGTGATTCTTATTATTGTGTCTAGTCTTACAAAAGGTACTTACACTATTGGAGCCAGTATGGAGTCAGAGACAAGGGTATACTATCAAAAACAAGTTGCTCTGGGTAAAGATAGTGAATATTAAAGCAAGTTTGCCATGGGCTCATGTTATCCACACAGTGAGCCACCAACGTGTAGGAATACAAATGCCAGGAAGATTGTGTGAGTGCACAGAAGGGAAGGCTCTATCAGAGAAGGACCAGGCTCTGCTTGTTTTTAACTCGAGGGTTCCAGAGAACCTTGAGCTCAGCTAGAGCTAGGCATCTGGGTTCAAGGTAGGCTTGAGCTTTCAGTGGCTCGCCTACCTCTAATGGAATCTTCACAAATGATTGCAGTGGGGAAAAGATTTGTTAGTGGTTCCACCTCTGACAAACAGTGTAGATAGAAAGTTTGCACTGTGATAATTCTTGTTAGGCCCTCTTACGACAGATAGTATTTCTCTTTGACGGTAAACAGTCAAAATATCAAGTAAAAAATATCAAATGGACATAATATTGAGTTTAAAATATGGAATGGACAAAATATCGAATGGACAGAATATAGACATTAAAAATATCGTTTTTAAGGTAAGTAATGTAATATCCAATGTTAAAAATATAGAAAATTAAAATATCGAAGTATATAATATAGGTTATTAAAATTATCGAATTTTTAATAATATCGAATTTTTTATAGTGTTTTTTATGTTATCATATGTGTTAAAAGTGTGTATTTATGTTATAATTTATTTTAATAAATGAATTTTGTTATTTTAATTTTTGCGTAATTAAATTCTGTAGCGGGTTGTGGGTTTATAGGGGAATAGGGTGGGAAGTAATGTAATTATAATTAATTAAATATGTAAATTTATGTATTGGTATTCATTTTTAATGAATGGTTAATTAATTTATATTTGGTAATTAATTAAATTTTAATTGGTAATTAATTTTAATTAATTGATTAATTGCTAATTCTGTTAATGTTACTGATTTATTTTCTGTAGTGGGTTGTGGGTTTATAGGGGAATAGGGTGGGAAGTAATTTATTTATAATTAATTGAATAATTCAATGTATTTAATTGTATTTAATTTGAATTAATTGTTAATTAATTTTTAATTGTTAATTAATTAATTGTTAATTTGTAATTAATTTGTATTATTAGGTAACTGGTTGTAATAATTACTTTTAATTTGTAATTTTCATTGATTAATTATTACATTATATTAAATTGGTAATCACTTTTAATTATTTTTTTATAGATATTAATTTATATATTTTTAAATAATATATGAAGTATTTACTTTCCCTACTGTTGCACTCTCTGGAGTGGGAATAGTCATTTTTACCCATACGCTATCCAATGCTTTCCCTACTGTTGCACTCTTTGGAGTGGGAATAGTAATTTTAACCCCTACGCTATCCAATGCTTTCCCTACTGTTGCACTCTTTGGAGTGGGAATAGTCATTTTAACCCCTACGCTATCCAACGCTTTCCCTACTGTTGCACTCTTTGGAGTAGGAATAGTAATTTTTACCCCTATGCTATCCAACTCTTTCCCTACTGTTGCACTCACTGGAGTGGGAATAGTAATTTTTACCCCTACGCTATCCAACGCTTTCCCTACTGTTGCACCCACTGGAGTGGGAATAGTAATTTTTACCCCTATGCTATCCAACGCTTTCCCTACTGTTGCTCTCTTTGGAGTGGGAATAGTAATTTTAACCCCTACGCTATCCAATGCTTTCCCTACTGTTGCACTCTTTGGAGTGGGAATAGTAATTTTTACCCCTACGCTATCCAACACTTTCCCTACTGTTGCACTCTTTGGAGTTGGAATAGTAATTTTTACCCCTATGCTATCCAACGCTTTCCCTACTGTTGCACCCACTGGAGTGGGAATAGTAATTTTTACCCCTACGCTATCCAACGCTTTCGCTACTGTTGCACTCACTGGAGTGTGAATAGTAATTTTTACCCCAATGCTATCCAACGCTTTTCCTACTGTTGCGCTCTTTGGAGTGGGAATAGTATTTTTTACCCCTACGCTATCCAACGCTTTCCCTACTGTTGCACTCACTGGAGTGGGAATAGTAATTTTTACCCCTATGCTATCCAACGCTTTCCCTACTGTTGCACTCACTGGAGTGGGAATAGTAATTTTTACCCCTACGCTATCCAACGCTTTCCCTACTGTTGCACTCTTTGGAGTGAGAATAGTGGGCCCGATTCACAGAATGAACTTAAGACTCAATCCTAAACTTACTACTGTTTTGATATTCACAGATTGCACTTACTACTTTTGGTATTCACAGAATGAACTTACTACTTTTGGCATTCACAGAATGCACTTACTACTTTTGATATTCACAGAATGAACTTACTCATTTCGGTATTCACAGAAGTTAGGACTCCTATATTTAGGACTCCTAAATGCCTTCTGTGAATACCGAAAGTTTTAAAATTAGGATTTTTCTGAATTTAGTAGTAGTAAAGTTAAGACTCCTAACTTTAGGACTCCTAAAGGCCTTCCGTGAATACCGAAAGTCCTAAAATTAGGATTATTCTCAATTTAGTAGTAGTAAAGTTAGGACTACTAACTTTAGAACTCCCAAATGCCTTCTGTGAATACCGAAAGTCTTAAAATTAGGATTTTTCTCAATTTAGTAGTAGTAAAGTTAGGACTACTAACTTTAGGACCCCTAAATGCGTTCTGTGAATACCGAAAGTCTTAAAATTAGGATTTGTCTGAATTTAGTAGTAGTAAAGTTAGGACTGCTAACTTTACTACTACTAAATTGAGAACAATCCCACTCGGCCAACCCAGGCAACCATCATTGAATGGTATTATTCATAGTGTATGATTGTTTTACCATTTCAAGATGGATATCATATTGGTTCGGTATGTGGCAGCAATGCTAGAACCTTAACACAAGGATACACTATGTACAACACCAGCGCAAGAGGGCCACCTGCTGCTTTTGTTTAATTGTATTTGTGATTGCAGGCATATGCCAGCCATGTTTAGACTGCAGTGGCATTTTATTTTCTACTTTAATTTTTTTAATTTGTTTTGCATATGTTGTTGAGTTTGTTTGTGTATTTTAATGTGATTGAGTAAGCAGCTGAATACAAGAATGAGTCAGTGGGCAGAAGAAAGAGTGCAAGGTAGAGTGAGAAAGGCATGCATGATGGCTTTTTCAGTCCCTAAACCAATCAACTGAAAACACATTTTCATGTATACGCCAAACATATTGGCAGCGTATGGCCGTCTCATGAAGAGTATGTGTTTGTGCAAAAATTGTTTTCTTGCACCTCTGTCTATGCGGCAGCATTTCTGTGATTTATGCGCCTAACCATCAGTTGTCTGCATACCTCCTGTTCTGTTCAGCACATATGCTCATATTACACTTTGTATCAGTTACTGTACAATGTGAACTTGTTTTTCAGAAAACAAATAGCTCTTGTCTTCTTGAGCTACTGGCTTTTCAATGCTTTTCACAGATCTATGCAGTGTCACCACAAACAAATGTTTCTGCTAATGATATGCAGCTTTGGCAAACAGAAAGAAAAGTGAAGAAAAAAGGTGGTGTAAAGCAAATGTGCACATGACGCTGCTGGTGTGACCATGTATGTGGGCATATATTGTATTTTGTTTGCATTTATATAGCACTTACTACCCCTGATGAGAAGTTGAAGTCCTGTATGGTGGGTAGCATGCAACTCTGGAAAAAAGGCTAGTGGTTAATACACTGGTTATTAGTTAATGTTGGTTAGGCCTGTGCTCTAAGGAAACTGATCAATGCATTCCCTACAGTTTATTTGTGGTAGATCAATTAAAAGGAGTTTGATTGAACAATAGAGTGAATTCATGCAAATGGAAATAGTGAGATAAGGATTCGGTTAAAGGAGGTTAGATACTGTTAGATTGCAAGGAATGGTTACGGAGATGGAGAGTTTGTTATTAACAAAGAGAGAAATGGCCAGTCTGGAGAAATATAGTAGAGAGTTAGTCAGCAAGGCATGCAACAGAGGAGAGGGTACACTCAAAGTCAGCATGGCATTCAGTGGATGGAGTGCAAGGAGAGAGTCATTGAACAGAATGGAAAGAGGAAGAATAATTAGTAGACTTGATTTAAGGTAAATTTTCATGCAGGGTTTTAGGCATATGGGAGGTGCTTTTTCAGACCGTGTGCAATCTGAGGATGTAGGAACTGTAGAAACAAGTATTGGCTTAGCCAATGTCTTTTAGCCATGGTTAGCAGCAGAATGAAGTGGAGTGGAGTGGAATAGAGTGGTGTGGAGTAGGGTTGCATGGCATACAGCGGAGTAGAGTGGCAGGAGTATCGTAGAGATGCATAGAATGAAGAGGCGTAGAGTGCATTGGCAAAGAGTAGAGTTGCATAGAGTGGAGTGGCATAGAGTAGACTGGAGTGGCGTAGAGTGCAGGGGCATAGAGTAGAGTGGTGTGGAGTGGAGAGGGGTAAACTGGAGTGGAGTAAACTGAAGTGAAGTAGAGTAGAGTGGTATGGAGTAGAGTAGTGCAGGGTGGTGGGGAAGAATAGAGTGGCTTAGAGTGCAGTGGCATACATTTTAGTGATGTAGAGTGTGAAGAGTAGAGTAGAGTGGCCTAGAGTTCAGTGGTAAAGAGCAGAGTGATGTAGAGTCCAGCAGGGTAGAGTAGAGTGGTGCAGAGTAGATTGTAGTGGCATAGAGTGCGGTGGCATAGAGAGCAGTGGCACACCATTGGGTGTAGTGGTGTAGTGGAGTGGTGTAGAGTGTAGTTGCATAGAGTGCAGTGGCATGGAGTAGAAACATGCAAAGTAGAGTGACGTGACATAAAGTGGAGTGGTGCAGAGTAAAGTGCATTGGCATAGATTGCAGAGGCGTAGAGTGGAGTGGCATGGTGTGGTGTGGAGTGGTGTAGAGCGACGAAACGTGTTGGCTGGACTCTGCACAAGACACTTATATTAAAATATTTTATACATTATTTGGTTCATCTTGACTTCAAAGTTGTTGTACTTGTATTAATCTATACATTGGTGTGCAAGGGGTTGGCATTTGATTTTTTACATTGTTTGGCAGGGAGGTGGGATGGAAAAGAAGCAACATGGAAGGGGATATGTGAGATGGACTGAAAATACAAGCACTCATATGGAGTGCTTGAACCCCCCGAAAAAGTAGCTCCAAAAAAGGGAGCAGTTGAAGTACATTAGCACTTGGTTAATGCTGGAGGGAAGACACAAGAAGAGATCATGACCCACGCATGCCATGACAAAATGGAGCCAAGCAACGCTTAAGCTTGCCAGTAGTAAGCTATAAGTGGGTTGTATACCTACTGAATGCAAACAAAATGGCTCGCAGTGACAGTGAATGCACTGTCTAGGTGAAACCTAAAAGGGATAATGGTTGTAGCCTGTGGGCAAGTGCTATTTGTTGCTGCATCTTTGGCTGTACCATTTGGCCAACAATAGATTTGAACAGATTTTCCTTCGATACATTACATTAGTAAAGATTATTTCCATCCTTTCCAACTTCTTATTTGGCTCTTTCTAGTGTGAAGTAGTGTGTTATTTGATGTGTCCTGATACCTGGTGCTTTAGATTTGTTAGGTGAGATTTGGAGAACTGGGCATTCAAAAATAGTGGAAGTGGTAAATTGATAAAGCTTGCATGAAAGTGGCACTGCAGTCCAACTCCCATTCACGATGTTACTTGCCACTTTGGGAGGAAAGGACCACTTAACCTCTGGCATAATCATTGGACTTGTGATATTATTTCTCACACCATGCTTTTAATACAGACCATAGCTTAATAGAATTTTCCCCACCACACAACAAGTCTAGACGGCTCACCGCCATGATGTTTCTAAGACAGTCTGCAAATTTGGGGGGATTTTCCAATTTCCACTCTTTACAGATCTCCCTCCTGGCAATGACAACCACATAAAAAATAAACTGTGAGGTACAGCTTTTTATATCATTATCATAGGGAAGTCCAAAGAGAACTAATCTAGGACTACAAGTTATTGGTAATGACAGTACCTCCTCTAGGAACCCACACACCTGTCCCCAGTAGCTAGCTATTTCAGGGCAACCGACAAACATATGTCCATCATCTGCTGCTCGAAACCTACATCTTGGGCATGAATATTCTTCTGTTGCAATCTTAGAAAGTTTAGCCGGAGTCCAGTATGCCCTATATGCTGTAAACAGGTGGTTTCTTCTCAAATTTGATGGTTTTATGATTTTTTGAGAGAGTGTGAAGGAGTCCGTCCAGACTTTTAGTAGGTCTCCTGAGATCTGTACTGTGGAATTGTCCCATAGCTTAATGCTTTCAGCCTCTAAGTTATCTTTAGTTCCCACCAATGTCCTATACCTTAAAGCGACCTCGTCTTTCCATCCCTTCTCCCTACTTATAGATTCAAAAATAGAGCTCTCCTCCTCATTGGTCCAATTCTGGCTCCCCCACCAAGCAGGTAGTTGGTAGAATTTAAATCTCGTGATGGTGCCTTCTGTTAAGTTTGATAGGGATTCCCAACTTAATAGTGTCGACCTGTTACACAAATCCCCCCATTTCATGAGACCAGCCGATCTCAACGGAAGGGCAAGTTGATCCAATAGACATTCCGGGGTACCAGGAGAGTCCCATATTGGGGCTTGAGAATGGTAGTAAGGGATATCTAGAATTCTTCGTATTGATTGCCAATTATTTAGGGCTGTCCGTAAGAGCTTCAGACGAATTTTCTTAAAAAACTTCTGAAATTTGTAGAGAAAAAAGTCTGAGCCATGTGGTAGGTCTGATAGCATAGCCTAAAAAAGTCTACCATGCGAAGAGGAGTCCAGCTTGTTGGCTAAGAGTCTGAAGTTTTTAAACTGAAAGGCGTAGCAGTAAAAAAGTAAATCCGGGAGGGCAGCCCGCCCAATTTTAGTCCACTTCTCAATTTCCTCTAGGCTATTCTAGGGAACTTGGTAGCCCATATAAAGGATCCAATCCTCCCTTGCAGATTAGAAATATCCTTTATATTGAAAGTTAAGGGAATAGAGTTAAATAAAAAAGTAACCTTTGGCAATATTATCATTTTGACTAGGTTTACTCTACCATAGATGTTTAGAGGCAGATTGTTCCATCTAGTCAAAAGCTTTCTAACTTCCTTAACAAACATTGACCAACTAGTTTTGGGAACTTCTTCTAGGTTGTGGGTAAGATAAATCCCCAAGTATCTAATTTTTGATTTTGCTTCTGGAATCGAGATGGGGTTATTCCAGCTCATTATGTCCGTTTTATCTTTACTAATACTATACCCCGATACTGTACCAAAATCTTCGGCCAATTCAAATAACCTGGGGATAGCCTCCACAGGGTTAGATGTATATAGAAGAAGGTCGTCAGCATAAAGAGCTGTCTTAAGCACTAAGTCTCCCATTATGAATGGTTTAATTACTGGATCTTGTCTTAGGGAGCAGACAAAAGGCTCAATATAAATATCAAAAAGGAGGGGGGACAGGGGGCAACCCTGCCTCGTTCCTCTAGAGATATTCAGCCATTCGGACAGACTACCGTTGACCAATACTTTGGCCCGGGGACCCCTGTATAGTGTCTCAATCCCCTTGATAAATACCTCTGGAAAGCCAAATTTTATCATAGACTTCCATAGAAATAACCAGTTGACTTGATCGAACGCCTTTGCGGCGTCAATTGCCACAATAGTAAGCAGTATCTTCTTCTCGGTTGCTAAATCTATTGCTCCAATAACTTGGAATGTCAGTTCATTTAATTGGCGGCCGGGTATGAACCCCCTCTGATCAGAGTGAATTATAGACTTAATTATTTTAGCTAGTCTAGATGCAAGTATACCAGAATAGATTTTTGAATCTGAGTTTAAGAGAGAAATGGGTCGATAGGACTCTATCTTTTTTGGGTCTTTATTTGGTTTAGCTATAAGGTAGATTGTAGCTTCTGACCATGAAGCTGGGGTATGCTCCCCCTGCAGAAATATTTTATTAAAGAGTCTCAATAGTGGGGCTAAAATTTCTTCTAGATTGTCTTTATATAACTCGGTCGGCAGCCTGTCAGGGCCAGAGGCCTTATTTCTAGCCATCTTTTTCAGCTGTGACCTTACCTCTCCCTCCGTGATCTCAGTGACTAGAAAGGTTTTATCCGAATCGCTCAACTGAGGCAACTCTCTCAAAGCCCACCAATTATCCAACTCTTCCAGCCCCAGACTATTCTTCTCCTGATATAATTCCTCCATAAAGGCTCTAGCCTCTCTTTTGATCTCTATTTCTTCTACTAGAGGCAACACAGTACCACGCTGTGTTAAAGAGTTAATGTTATTTCTACTCCTCTCTGTCCTTGCCTTCCAGGCTAACAGGGAGCCACACTTCTCTCCATACTCAAAGTTACGGAGCTTGCTTACTTCCCACTTATCTTTGATTGCCTTATCGGCTCGAGCTTTAAAGACAGTCTGTAAATCTGATATTTCCCTTTCAAGACCCGGAATTCTAGCTCTATCTTCCAGAGCAGCCAACTATAGTTGTTGTTCCTTTATTTTAATTAAGTTGAGATCATGAGTATCCTTTTCTTTCTTAAGTTTTCTATTTAAAATCATATGTGAACCACAAATTCCTCTTAGGTAAGACTTAAGTGTGTCCCATACAGTTTGATCTGAAGCCGTTCCTGCATTAAACAAAAAAAAACTCCAACAGACTCTCCTTGATTTTATTTTTGATCTCGTCATTTAACAGGATGGTCCTATCAAGTGTCCACCTATATTCTGAGGGGTTAATTTTAAAGGTTATTTTTAACTCAACCACCGAATGATCTGACAGTCCTACTGGGATATGTGAGATTGAAACAATATTGGGCAAAAACGATTGATCTAACAAAAAAAATCTATTCTAGAGAACTGACTATATTTTTTGCTATAAAAAGAATACTCTCTGAGATTACCATGCTTAACTCTCCAAGCATCCTGTAATGTGAAATCTTTCATAACATTCTTTAAAGCTAGAAGGGATTTGTTTGGGGAGTTGTATTTAGCTTTAGAGGTGCGGTCTAATTGTGAGTCCAGTATGAGGTTAAAATTACCTCCTAATATGACTGGAGATGTATGTTGTATCATATATTGTTCCAGCTTTTGAAGGAAACAGGCATTATCTTCGTTAGGGCCATAATAAACCGCACACAGAAACTTAGAGCTACCGATCGAAAGAACTGCCGCCAGCCATCGTCCTGACTGATCCGTACCCCAGTCATAAATCCTGATCCCCTTATTAGCACGTACCATTATAGCTACCCCTCTTGTAGAGCCAGTTTGCTTAGAGCAAAGAATTTCCTGGACCCAGTTTTTACAAATACTTTCCTGCACACTTCTGCTTCCAGGTGAGTCTCTTGCAAAAGATATACATGGGCTTCAGAATTTTTCAAAAATTCACAAACTCTTTGTTGCTTCTTCCGACTCCCTAAGCCGTTCAAGTTCCAGGAAAGGAATTTACTACTAGATGTCATATTTGAAACCCTTATATGATAGTTCTACACCTATAACCAGTAGTGGCCTGAGTTCATTTTTGATTTTAAGAGTATGGAAACTTATGGCAAATGAGGACATTTTTATTTGTTTCTTCCTTTCCCCCCTGTAACCCCACCCTTCCCACCCCCCGAGGAACCCAACCCTCCTGTTTGGCGTGAGTACGCCTTAGGAGGCCCCGCACCCTTAACACACCTTCTTAAGTGAAACTAGACAACAGTCTTTTCCCCTTTTCTATTTTAAAGACACCCTATTTTATAGAATTTTTATTCCTTATACATTTTTTTACCAAATTATTTCTTAATTAAGTGGATCCCTTTTTTTCTTTTTTTTTCTCCAATCTCCGGTAAACACAGTTTTAACAAGGGATTAACTACTTTCTCATTTTTGATAATAAGTCATCAACTTCTTCTGGGAAGTGGCAAGTGAACATCTTGTTATTCCACATTACTTTAAGCAGAGCGGGGAACTTCATTTGGACCTGAGCTCCCAATGAACGTAATTCTGGCATCCTTGAACCCAGCTCCCATTGCCTTTGAGCAGTCTTTCCCCCTATGCCAGATCTAATTTGATAAGGGTTAGCACGATAGTGGAGAGAGGTACGCGCTAGACACCTACTAAGAATTAGTTCTTTAACACTGTATGTTTGGAAATAAACCAAGATCTTCCTAGGTGCCTTACGATCCGGATGCAACCTGTAAGGGTCTCTATGTACTCGCTGGATCTCTGCTTTTAGATCAATATCCAGCCAATCCTTTAGTATATCTCCCCGAAGTAGCCTACATACAAATCCCTTTATATCCTCCACTTCGACCCCTTCTGGTATTTTGAGAATCCTGAGGTTGTTACGTTGACTCTGCATTTCCAATCTTTCCAGGTCCAACGTCAGAGTCCGATTTGTGCTTTAATAACTTCTATATCCTTGGAGTTTCCTTTTGAAGTTTCTGAAAGCGCAGTAACTTTGCTCTCCAAGACGCTAGTCCTGACAGTAATTCCCTCTAATTTAGCCTCTAGGATATCAAATCTGTCATGTAACCCCGTTTGGCTTCTCTCAGAGATCTCGAACTTGCCCAGCAGGTCATCTCTCAATGTTTGAAATAAGGAGCCAAGTCTATCTCTGTCAGTCTCAATCTCAATTGGTCTGCCAGTACCGTTAGGCTGAGGGGCCAGACTTTGTGTGTCATAAGCTGGAGGGGGAAGAGATTGGGACTCAGTATGAACAATATGAGGAGCTGGGGAAGGAGAAATCACAACAGAGTTCAATGAGGCATGAATTATTGGCAAAGTGGGTAGGACGGGGGCTACACTCAGAGGAACTACTGGAACACCCAGGCCTGAGTCTGAATCCTGCTCGGGACTGATCTGTGCTACTACCTCTGATTCCCCCTCATTAGGGGCTGACTCCAATACAGCATACTTGTTACACAAGGGTAGTGTGGGAGGAAATGAGGGAGTAGGTGCTCTATCTGACCGGGCAGTATCAGCTAGTTCAGAGCCTAATTTAGCTTCTACCTTATTTATTGCACTCCCTTTAGAATTCACTGCCTGCTCCATTATTTTGAAGTAACTCTTAAGTGAGGGAGTGCCTTTTGGTGCTTGTAACTGCTTTATCGATTTAGCTGACCCTCCCCTTCTCACTCCGCCTCTCTTCTTTTATTTCTATGGAGAAATGGGTGTCGGCCCCCCTCTTTCAGCAGTATCAGTAGGGTTCCAGACCCCTTGTTTACTCAGGTCTTGCTTTGACCTTAACTGATACCTGTTCCCTACTTCTCCAGTTCTTTCTTGAACTGTAATGTCCTGCTTTGAAAGGCAATCCACAGAGGCTGCCCCCTCAGCACAACTGCCGACCTTGATGCCTCTAGCTGTTTTATCACAATCACTTTGGCAGACTGTTTCAGTATTAACTGCCCCGATGCAGTCCACCCCTCCAGGAACCACCTTACCGCTGTTCAGTATTGCATAAGCTCCCCAGCATACCGGACCGCTCCCTCGAGAAAAAAGCGCCACCATGGAGCGAAGCCAGAGACTCCTGCGGCTGGCTCGGGACTTTCTTTGATCGCGTTTCACCTCAGCGATCCGATTACAACTGCCAGCTGGCTTCCGCGGCTCACAGCTCAGAACCCGGCACAGCTGTCCCGTCACTGGTTCCCTTGCGTAGCGTCGCTCAGGCATCCCACAGGGTCCTAGCGCCCTCGCGCGCTCACCAGCCCCGAACCTCCGGACAAACAAACAAGGGAGAACTTGATAATGCCGAAAATAAATCTTTAAAAGATATCCACCCGTCCTCACCGCATATTTAGACGAAGTCCTCTCTCCAAAGCGGGGAAAAAAAGGCCATCCGAAGTATTATTCAGAGTGCTTCAGAGTGCGGAATCTCGCAGCAGCCGTCAGCCTGGCGCCGCCATGTTCCTCCAGTTGTTGTTGCATCTTTGGCTGTACCATTTGGCCAACGATAGATTTGAACAGATTTTCCTTCGATACATTACATTAGTAAAGATTATTTCCATCCTTTCCAACTTCTTATTTGGCTCTTTCTAGTGTGAAGTAGTGTGTTATTTGATGTGTCCTGATACCTGGTGCTTTAGATTTGTCAGGTGAGATTTGGAGAACTGGGCATTCCAAAATAGTGGACGCTGCTTGAAGTGGTAAATTGATAAATCTTGCATGAAAGTGGCCCTGCAGCATATGGTAGCTGCCAGGACTTCTAAACTTTTTAAAAAGAAATATTTTTGTTTAAGGACCTCAACATGTTGTGGAACAATGAGGAGCATATGGGCGACACATTGGGGGAAGAAATGGGGAGTGGACGGGGGGGTAATGGATGAGCTTGAGGATTGAGAAGCAAAATAAAAAACAAACAAAAAAGCCGGAGTGGGAGATGCAATGGACGAAGTGAGGTAGGAAGGAGCAACAGAGAGCGCATACTGCTGAGGGCAAGTGGCACATAAGGACGAAAATAAATTGTGGCGTAATGGATGAGTTGCTGGTGGGGAGGATGGAGCAACACAAAGCACCTGAGAGCAGGATTAAAGGGGGGAGCAACCAACGGAGATAGCAAGAAAACACATCCACTCTCATGGAAAACGTGAAGAAAAAGAAAAAAGTAGTTCCCTAAATGTGAGCAGTGGAAGGATGTAAGTCATTCAATCAAAAGGATGTTAAATATGATATGCTCTAGTGTAGGGGCCATGCCAGGAAGAGGAAGAAAAGCTATCTAATAAGAGGAAAACAAATGGGAGTGGCACTGTATGCACTCAATAGTAAGCTAAGGGCTGGCTCCAACTCCGCTGTAAGATTTTTTTAAGGTCCACAAAGGGGCTTTCGACAACAGACACATTTTTGAGAGACCTAAAACATTTGTTTCTCTTTTTTTAATAGATTGTGAATTAAAAACAACAGATGAAAAATGTAACCCACGCATCTAGGCTAATTGTAGTAGAAGATAAGCAGCAGACACGATAAATGCGTTGGAGATCCTTTTTTTACAAGCGGAGAGGGAAAGACAAGAGCGGACTCTTCCAAGCTGGAGCCAAGCGAGTAACTGCCTTGGAACAGAACGCTAAGTCAAGAGCAAACATAGAATAGAAATGTGGGAAGTGCTTAATTTGAGCCAGAGCTTTCCGGTGCTGAGCAGCAGCACTTAATTGGTTTCCGGTGCTCAGCACCGGTACCTAATTGTCAACACTATACTTGGGGCAGTCTGCCATATGGTGGCGCTGCTCATGTAATTTAGAGATGAGCAGTATGGCTGTTGTTTAGAAAAACAATATACATGAAAAAATGACTAATACCTCTCTCCCCAGCCATTCCTTTAGCGTTGGGGACCTGGAATAATCGGAACTGTCGCATTTGGCAGCAATGACAGGGGCAATGGGTGGTGCAAGCTGCAGTGGCCTCCTGGTCAGAGCCCTTGCTCTTAATATTTTACAAACTAAGCACTGAGGGGCATATAATTAATCGCTGAGATAACGTGCTATTAGCAACGTTTATCTCCAAAGCGATACATTTTCCGGCGATAGTGGCGAAATGCGTGAATATCGCTGAGAATACAGCGATATTCACGCATTAGCGACAAAATGCTTTTAGCCATGTTATCCCCCTCCCATTGGATGACATGGCTAAGAACTGGTTTGAGCAGGCGTTAGTTTTTGGAGATGTTCGCGCTTAGCGCGAATATTTCCAACGCTACGCCTGTTTTGGTAATAGGCGATAGCGATGTTAGCGACTGCTGTCAGTCGCTAACAGGTTGGGAACGCCCACTTTGCATGTCATTAGCGATAAATATCGCTGACATGCAAAGCGGGCCCCAAACCGCTCGCTATCTCCTACAAGCTGTCGCTAACTGCTGTTAGCGACAGCTTGCTAATAGTGCGATAGAATTATCGCCGCTAAAGCGGCGATAATTCACTATCGCCACCCTTGATAATATGTCCCTGAATGTGGGTACATTCTCATGAAGACATTACACTCTGTGAAAGACTAGAACAGTAACATGTACTATACTAATCTGTATGCATATAACTGATATATTTCCTATCTAAAAATATGTCCGAAGGTTTTTGCCATGTTTTAAATGAGGAAAAACATTATAAAATGTGTCCTAACTGAGGAAAAATTTAAGATGCTTATCTGTGCTGATCACATGGGAGGACTTGCGCAAACTGATGACTAAGCATGTAAAGCACAGAAATGTGCTCTTGTGCAAACTGAGAAGCGCAATCCAATTTTTGCAAAGTGGCACATTCTTCATAAGGCCCTAGGTGCCCGTGAAGTAAACTTGGCCCTAAGTTCTCAACTTGCACTTTATCTAACAAGCACTTTCCATGAAGGACAGATTGCTTGCTTTGCTCAGGAACCCTCTCCCCGCCTCCTCCTGGTTTAGCACTGCCTTAATCCTCCCCTGGCTCGGAGGCTTCCTTTTCGTTTGCTCATAGCACGCCCACCGCATCCTCTTCCTCGCTCCTGCCAGCAATAACTTGAAGGAATTCCAGCAAGCTGATGAGGCTTGGGCTTCCCTTCTTAAAACAATAACCTCTCTGATCTTCTTAATGAAGTCATGCTTCTGTCCTCCATTTGCTCTTTCGGGCTAGTGTCTCATAGACTGCCTCCTCCCGGCAGAACAGTGGTTTGACTCTGCATCACATGTGAATAATCGCATTATTTGAGTTCACTCGGCTCCCCAGGGTGCTCTTCTGGCGGCATCTATTTCCTCTTGCTGGCTAAGGCGGCTGCCATTTTCTGCACATTAGCCAGGGCATTTAAATACCTGCTCAATGAGTTCTGATTGGCTGCTCTCCTTGCTGCTCTCTGAAAATTGTATTCAGATTGAGGCCAGCCACAGACTTCCTCCTTTCTGGTAAAGGGTGAATAAAATCGTAATCAACCTCAAATTACACACAACCCTTCTTAAACAGTGAAATCATATAATCTCTGACACATTTGTTCCTTTGGTAAAAAAGAGAACGTGTCTCACAGTAAACACTCAGATACTTTCTGATGTTTCATAGTATGGAATGGGAAAAGCTCCACGTTTCTTTTTGTTCCGAATGACAAATTCGTCAACACGTTTCTGACAAATTGATTTTATGACTATTTCTTGTTTTTGTTTTTTGGGTGGATCCCCACCTAGCCCTTCCTGTGTGACACACCACAGTATCATCCTTCCGTATCTCAGTCACCCACATTCTTTGCAATGCTTTTTTTCTCTTCCACTTCTTCTGATCTTGAAACCTACGGTGGTCTCCACAGTGCAAAAATACCTTACACTGCAAGTACCCTTTCTAGCTGCACAAATTGAAATAGAAACGGGACTTATTACTACCTTTCTCTTCAAAAGTGCTGACTTTCCCCCTTGCAACAGTGCAGGAGAGTGATATATTGGTCGTATGTCTGTTTCATCAGTTTGAGAAACCGAGTTAATGGCTGACTGGGGTGTGAGTTCTGGACAAGCAGCAACCACAATTCTTGTCAGGGCCAGGGACAAGCAAACCCCAAGTTAACATGTGCTCAACTCCCTGGTAGCTTGGCACAGAGCAGTCAGTCTTAATTTAGAGGCAATGTGGAAAATATTTGTGCAACACTTCATACAGTGAAAATACCCCACAAAAAGATCCCACACCAATGTAGAAAAATAGAGCAACATTTTATAAATAAAAGAAGACAAAAACGACAAAAATCCATTCAGTGGAATCAGAGTTTTGAATGTTTAATGAATAAAGTGTAAAATAGCACCTGAGAGCATAAAGTGTCAACTGTGGCTATTTAGTCGCCCTGGACAGGGTCAAATTAAAAAGTTCAGATCGAATACAATGGAGCGCAGGTTGGATACAGTTTCAAATTAGTCCTGCTTAAAGTTTACCTTTTCAAGTTTTGCGCCAAGAGTCTATTAGTGTTGGCGAGAACAGCGAGGAGCAGAGAAAGTGTCCCGGATGCTGTGGAGTGGTGTGAAGAGCATGCTGGGCAGCTCAGATGGGCAGGCTAGTGCTTTGTGTTGGCGGTCCCCTATGGGTGGTCGATGTTGGTGAGTGAAGAGACGGGCTGGCGGCAGCTCATGCTAGTTTTCCGTGCGAGAGGTGCAGTTTTGGTGTGAACAAGCCCATTCACAGGCGAGAGCAACCCAAAAGCTGTATTAAAGAGCCTGTGAGCCATAACAAGGGTCCAGGACCTGGGAGGCACCACTTGGGGGTCAGGAACTTGTTGCTGCTAGCTCCAGGAGCTGGTTGGGGGTTCTGTTGTGCCCCTAAGCCTCAAATTAGGAGGCGAGCAGACTAGCCCTTGGAGTCACTTTGGGTTTCTGGATTCAAGATGAAGTTGCAGGTACAGTTCTTCTTCCCCAGGCAAGAGGGCAGCAGGCAGCAGATCAGCACAGCAAGGCAGCAGTTCTTTTAGAGCAGCAGTCCAGCAAAGCAGCAGTATTTTCAGCAGCACTGCAGTCCTTCTTCTTGGCAGAGTATCTACAGGTCCAGAAGTGTCCTGAAGAGTTGGTGTCTGAGGTTCTTCTTTCATACACAGTTGTGCTTTTGAAGTGGGGAGAAGCTTCTAGAGGCATTTCTTTAAAGTTCAACAATGCCCTTCCTTCCTGGCCCTGGCCCCAGACTAACTACAGGGGGTATGCAGCCCATTGTGTGGAGATAGGACACAGCCTATTCAAGCAGCTGGGCATGGCTTCTCTATCCCATCCTGCCAGAAATGGCCCATTCAGTCACACTGAGGCTCCACATTGTATGTGGTTATCTAGGAGGAATATACAAAGCCAAACTGCAAATTGCACACAGTCATGTGACTCAGAGACAGGCTCCAGGCACCAAAGGGCTAAGGCAAGAAAATGCCAAATTTCTAAAAGCTACATTTTCAGAGTTGCAATTTAAAATCCGAACTCACCATGAGTTTGGATTTAACCAAACATGAAAGACCTACCTGGTTACATTTGGGAACTACACTTATAAAATGTAATAAGGAAACTCCAATGTTATACTGCAAGTGAGTTAGGCCTCGCAGTAGTGAAAAACAAATGTATTTGTTTTCCATTACCAGGGCGTTTAAAACTTAACGATAAATGTCCTACTTTTTAAATACATTGCGTACTGCCCTCTGGACTCTCCAGGTCCTGCTCTAAGGGTGATTTATATGTTTCCTAAATGATGGTTTATTTTTCCAGGTGGACAATTGCACAGCTTTAAAACTGCACACACAGGCTCTGCAATGGCAAGCCTGAGACGTGTTTAAAGAGCTACGTAAGTGGAATGACACAATCAGTTCTGCAGGCCTACTAGTGACATTTAATTTACAGGACATGTAGTGCCACTTTACTAGGGACTTACAAGTAACTTAAATATGCTAATTAGGTGTAATTCAATTTAACCATATTTAGAGAAGAGTTCACAGCACCTTAGTACTGGTTAGCAATGGTAAAGTGCACAGAGTCCCAAGGCCCCGAAAAAGTATTTCAGCCAAAATGAGGAGTGAAGGCAAAAAGTCTGGGTATGACCTGCCAGGTCCCATATGACCCACCTCCAGTCAAAAGCCAGGGTAGGCTAATCAATTCTTTGATGGGTTTCCCTGCCTAGGTAATAGAGCATGGAAGAAGGCCATTTTATGGAGGGGCACCTGCCAGTTCTACACCTCACTGAACCTCATGTGGGTCCCTCTCTCTATGCTCTCCTGAGCCACTGAACGGGCCCATGAAGGATCCTTCTCCTCACCTGCGGACACCATCTGTGCAGCGCCTAACCGTAAGTTGCTGACAGATGTATTCCAGTAGGCAGGCAGTGACACCATGGTCAACAAAGTGATGTGGCCAATTCCACCCCTTGGATAAGACTACTGCCCCCAACCCAAGGAAAACTCTTTCCAAAAGGACAGCAATCAACAGAGGCCACGGACAGCTTTCAGCGTCCAGAGCAAGGCCATCTAGGGGTCTCTGTCCTCTGTGGATTCTCATAGTTGGGGGTAGTAGCTCTGAATTTTTTGGAACCCATTTCCACTTTCCTTCCCACCAGTACAGGGGTGGTTTCCTGAGACTGGCCACTCAGCCCAGGATCTCCACCCTGAGCCTGAAGAGGTGCTTTGTGAGCCAGGACTTTTAGGGGAGAACTGTCAATCCTCTTAAATGTGATACACTCTGTCTGTGTCATGCAGAAGTCTGCCTGGTGTAGGTCTCCAGACCTGTCTATGTGACAGCACAGGGAGTCCCCTAGGCAGAAGTGGCCTCACCAGGGTCAGTCTTGGGGTGCTCTGTTCTCGGAGCTGGCAACCCCATGATCGACTCTTCCTCCCACAGTAGACTGGTTCCACCTCCTGGCCCTCCATTTGGGTCTCTGTACCTTCTGCTATCAAGTGGTACCTGCCGAACTTGGATCTGGCAGGACACCTTGGGTGGCCCCCCACCCTGCTGCCCTGGGACTTGGGCACTTACACCAGTGCATGGTCTCCCAGTACAGATGGGCCCCCCCGGTCTGTGCCCCACCTGTGAGTAATCCCAGCACTGTGGTTGGAAATGGACACCCTGGGCCTACGCCCAGCAAAACCTCCCCTCCTATGCTTGGAAGGGACATAGGAACCCTTTACCCCTCACATGATATGGGGATAGGGTTTACCTTCCCACCACTCTGATGAGGGTAACCTGAACCACCTTCCTTAGGATCACTTCCCAATGCCTTCTCAGACACTGTGGTACTAACTCAAAGGTCTGCTTCGTTTGCCACCTCCTTGAGGGCAGGAAGCTTGCAGAAAACCATGTTAAGCATAGTTCTGAAAGACAGTGACAGAACATGTGCTCTCTGCCAATCAAATTTTACAGTTTCTCATAGATGTTTACCTCATTACCTTTCACCCCACCATTCAGTGCCTTACACAAGTAACCCACAAAATCCTCCCAGGACTGGTAAGACAGTTTCTGACTGTCCTTGAACCTCAACCTGCACTCTTGTGGGGCAAATCCATATCTCTTGACAAGAGTCTCCTTCATGGTGGCATACCTCATCCTGTCCCTCTTCACTAGGACAAGTAAGGCATCCCTCCCATCACTCACTAGGTATCTGCCTCCAAAGGCCAGCTCAATCATCCTCTCAGGGATCCTGTGCATCTCTAGAGCAACTTCATATGCCTCAAACCTCCTGTCTATGTCATCCCCACATCAACATCAGGCACCAATGCTCTGGTTATGGGGATCCTTCTTTCAGCACTGGTCACAGTAGTTGCACTGCCACCATTCTTTACTGGACTCTAACACCTGTTTGCCTTCAAGGCCAGCTCTTTAAGACTAAGTTCATGAACCAACAAGATCTTTCTCTCTTCCAAGACTCTCTTGGTCTCATCTTCCTTTTGTTCCACATCCATGGCGTATTTTTCCTAAGCTGTGGTCCTCTCAGACTCAGCCCTTCTCTCCTCTGCCAGGGCTCTTTCAACCTCATCTTTTCTCTCCTCTGCAGTCAGTTTCAGTTTGTGATATAGTTTCTTTTCTTTTAAGCTCATAGGCCTACACTAGCAAAGTTGTGTCATATGCTAAAAAGGTCGAAGGGAGAACCTACAAAGAGTGAATTAGTCATGCAATACTTTCACACCCACACATAGATAGCTCCGACTCATATTATACATTTCATCCCTGGTGTCAGCTGGACTTCTTAACATGAACAAGTCTTATTTGAATTCACTAGAGTACAATAAAAGTACTTGCTTCAGACTTAGGGCTCACACATGTGGTGTGTGAGCCTGTTTCATTCCTTCATCATTTTGAGGTAGCAGTCAAGAGATTATATCCAACAGAACTAGGCTGAACTACCAGGGATGAAAGAAAATGTTTCCAGAATAGGAAACCAAGCAATTGCATACAGCTATTTTTTGCCTTTTCAAGCAACTTGCCACAAACATGATTCAATGTTCCCTTCATAAAAGTGAAAATAATTTTGGGCCTTGACAGTGGAGGCAGTTCTGCCAAAAATGGAGTGCTATCAAGGAGTTATGTGTGTCTGTGGTTCTGTTAAAAAAGTGCGGGACCAAGTGTTTTGTTAAAGGAAATACATGTAACAGTGCTGCAAGTTTACTAGGAGGTATTTTTTAACCTAGAGCGCTCTGGAGTAGTCAGTTGGTCAGGCTTCTAGTAGTGAAATTGATGCATTGGGCATTGATGGATGGGGTCTTGCCGGACAAAAGCATTGACTATTGCTCAGTACAGACAAGTTGGTAGAGCTAGGGTGCCTATAAGGCTTCTTGCTTGAAGAATATACCAAAGGTCTGTTCAGCTACGTGCATAGTAACAAAGACCGTCATTATGATGGTGAGCGGACAACCATTGACAGCCCATCAGTGACGGTCCACCCGCCAATCAGGGTTTCGGCCCGACCACTGCATTACAATGCAGCTAGTCTGACTACAGCGGTTGGGGGGTAGGACCACCGCCTCCAAAAGGATCAAAGATCCTGTCGGGACGGCAGTCCGAATCCTAACCTTACAATGGAGGCAGTTTCTGTGCAGGCACTGCTGTAGGGATTAAGATATCCCTTCACGCCTGCCTGTTCTTGCAGTCCCACTGCCATGAAAAGGCAGACAGAGAGGGAGTTTGGGTGCCCCAAGCAGGGTACCCCTCCCCTTTAGGCCACTTTTAAGTGGCCCTGGGGGCACATGTAGTCAGCCGTGGCCCGTGGAGGGAGTTCCGGTGGGGCAGACAGGCAGGGCGGGGGGTGATAAACACCGGAATATGGATGATTGCAGGTAAGTAAACAATAAAATTATTAAAACGAATTTCGTAGCATGCCCTGCATCGCATTTTGCGATGCAGGGCACGGAACAAAAATTGTTTTATTAATTTAATTATTTACTTACCTGCAATCATCCATACTCCGGTGTTTATCACCCTCACCCTGGCCCTCCCCCACACCGCCTGTTTGCCCCACCGGAACATTCTCCACGGGCCGCGGCTGCATGTAGTGCACCCACACATCCATACATCATGTGGCAGGCACCCCATGGTGCCTTGCACACGTTGCATGGATGTGCACAGAGTGCCTTTTTATACTGCGGCTTGGCTGCAGCCCTTTTCCTGGGCCGCAGCACAAGCTGCAGTTTAGAGGTAGGCAAAGTTGCAAACTGAAAAACTCGTAAATTAATTAATTTTCTTTTGTTTTAAAATGATGGCCACTTCGCGAAATGCAAAGTTGGTGAAGTTTAAAAAACAGAAATAGTTGCTCTCTACTGCTGCAGGAAAATCTCGGTTGTCACAGATGGCTAGGAGGGCAACAAACATCAGCTGCCTTCAATTTTCTTGAGAATTCTTTCTGCTACTGGGGATGTATGACGTTTCAACGCATGCTTTTACCACGCATGCCTTTACAACGCAGGAATTACAACGCAAGTCGTTACAACGACTTGCGTTGGGGGGAGCTGGATAGAAATGAAATGAAATGAAATGAAAAAGGATTTGTAAAGCGCATGGCTGCCCGGAAGCGTCCCAGCGCTGAAGGTGCAAAGGAAAACTGAGGAGGAACAAGGGGGGTGAGAGGCATAAATTGTAGTTATTATTGTGGGAAAAGATATGACTTCAGGAGTTTGCGAAACTTCATGTGGTTCGGTTCAATTCGCATCAGGGCTGGCAGGGAGTTCCAAAGGGTGGCTGCCGTAACTGAGAACCGTTGCCCTCCAGTGCGGGCCTTTTTTGACTCTATGAACAGTGGCCAAGTTGCCTTGGGATGAGCGCAGGGACCTAATAGTTTTATAGGGATAGAGTATTGTCCCTAGCATTGGGGGTCCTTTACCCTGCAAGGATCTGTGGGTGATACACAGAGCCTTAAATGTAATCCTTTCTCGGACAGGCAACCAGTGGAGGGTTCTGAGTGATGGTTTTGCTGATGTTCTCCGGGTGGTGCCTGTTAACAGCCTTGCTGCTGCATTTTGGGTGCCTGAAGGATATTAATAGTAGATTCAGGCGCAGCCAAAAACAGGGCATTGCTGTTGTCCAATCTGGACAAGATGAGACCTTAAATGAGCAGCTTTTGGGAATGTTTCGGGAGTAGGGGAAGAATCTTCCGGGCTGAGCGAAGTAGGCCCACACAGGTGCCAGCCGTTTTTTTGGCCTGTGTTTTCAAGGAGAGGTCTTGCTCCAGACAGAACCCTAGGCTCTTGAGTTCTTTCTTCGGATGTGGAAGAGCTCCTAGACACGGTGGCCATATAGAGGTGGGGAGGGATGTTATTCGGTGACCTAGAAGCATAAGCTCTGTTTTTGTGCCATTTAGTTTGAGTCGCGAGTCGCACATCCAGTTATAAATTCCTGCAAGGCAGTCATGCAGTTTTCTGATTTTGTCTTTTTCCAGTGAGAGTGAGACGACCATTTGGGTGTCGTCAGCGTATGTGACGGCTTTGATCCCAAAGGGAGTGACAACATCCTCCAGGGGGGCCATGTAGACGTTAAATAAGGTAGGGCTCAATGAAGAGCCCTGAGGAACCCCACACTGGAGGGGGAAAGACTTGGAGCGTACATTTCCTTCACGGACCTGGAAGGTTCTGTCCTTCAGGAAGGATGTGAGCCATCGTAGTGAGGTGCCTCTCACTCCTAGATTAAGGAGACGTTGGATCAGGATATCATGGTCCACAGTGTCGAAAGCAGCGCTTAGATCCAGGAGGATCAGTAAAGCAGATCCTCCTGAATCTAAGATGCACCTTGCTTCTTCGACCACTGTGAGAAGGGCGGTCTCAGTCCCCTGACCCGGGCGAAACCCTGTTTGCGAGGGGCGGAGCAGGTTATTCGTTTCTAGGAAGGCCGAGAGTTGTTGATTTACGGCCTTCTCTGCAATCTTACTCAGGCCTGGCAGCAGAGAGATTGGTCGAAGGTTTGTGAAGTCTTGGGGGTCAAGTCCTGGTTTCTTCTGCAGTGCTTTAACCACTGCATGTTTCCAGCTAGGGGGAACCACTCCTTGGTCAAATGAGGCATTGATAAGGTCAGTGGCTAGAGGCGAGATGGTAGGTCCCACTTGCTGAAGAATGTGAATAGGGGCTGGGTCATTCGGAGATCCACTTTTCATGGCTGTTAGGGCATTTAAGAAGTCTTCATTGGATATCTGATTAAAGAGGTCCAAAGTAGGGCCTCTGGTTGCGGCAGTAGGACCCACAGGGGCATCACTGACAGATTTTGGCGGGAGGGATTGCAGGAGATCGAAATGCAGATTTAGATCTCCTAGTAAAATAAAATTGGGTTTCACAGTACATGAAGTAATTGTGGTCTCTAACAATGAGCCTATGAATTCTCCTAGGCTACCGGGTGGGCGGTATGTAAAAATATCTGATAGAGATTTGTTTGGCGTAATTTGAAGGTAGAATTGGATGCTTTCGCAATCCGCAATTCCTCCTTCTTGTATCCGGCATGTAAGATAATCCCTGTAAACTATGGCTAAGCCACCTCCTTTTCCCTGGGTTCTGTTTTGGAACTGTATTAAAAACCATGAGGTAACATGCTAACAATATCTGCCTCCGATAGTAGTAGTTAGTAGATAGTAGTTTCTATTCCAACTCCAGTCCCCATGGATAGTAGGGAAGGTGTTGGATAGAAATGAAACTATTCCCTATCCAACAGCACCCGTTGTAAATCCTGCCCTGTAATGGTAGTGCGGGTAAAAGTTTCGTTGTAAACGATGTTCCCCGCTACTGGACATCCCTGTTCAAATAGTGGCTTTGCCTTCAGCTGCTCAAACTGAGTAAGCAGTGCGAGACAGTGGTGAAAAACAATCCTTTTGCATTGATGTCCCACCCATTTTCGGTAGGACATCAGTGAAGCAAGCTGAAGGAAATAGGATTGGGTGGAAGTGAAACAATGTCTTTTTGGTGTAGTGCAAAATGTACGACTAAGCACAAATTCAGTGAAATAGGAGTTTCCGTCACCCACTTCAAAACTTTGTATTGCTTCTTTGCTTTGGGTAGTTTTCAATTCTGAGATTTAAAGGCAGTGGATCCAAGGGTATAAGAAAATAGGCATGCAAACGATTCCCCATATAGTAGTTCTTTATCAACCTTTGACTTGACTTAAGATGTATTTGATTTAACCAATCATTTACAATTTTTTTGTTCAGAGGGAATAAATGTTAATGATCGTTAAATGCTAATTCTTTCTGGAAATGGGTATCAGTCAATCAGTTCCTATAATTTTTTAGGAGGAACCGACCTCAAAATGAACCCTTCAATTTGCAGAATGCGAATATGTGTTTTCTGGCCGCTTAAAACATGCTGCAGTCTAATCAAGAACATAGATGGGCTTGCAGCCGCCCTGTTGCTTACCATTGTTTGCCTTTACTGTCACTCTCCTTCATCTGCATTTTTTTTAATTGCTTGCCATGTCCATCTTTATTCAATCCCATTCCCTGAATCATTTACAAATTACTTGGGTCCTTCTACTGCTCACTTTTAGGGAACTACTTTTTTCTTTTGTGTTAAGCATGCCACAAGAGCACATGTATTTTCCAGCTGTCTCACGAGTGTGGTTCTCTTCACCCCAAAATGCTCCATGTTGGTTTCTCAATTTGTGTGCTCTTCCTCCGCCTCCTCTGTGATGTGCTCACCCTCGTTTGCTTCTACCCTCTCCACTTGCTTTCTCGCCCATCTGCTTTTCCCCCCACATCTCCATATTGCACTCTATCTTGCCAGTTTTGTCTTTTCCTCCTGTGCTTTACATTGTTCTCTCTCGCCCCTTTGGTTTTTTTCACCTCCACCTGTATCCTTTGTACGCTTCCCTCAAATTACACCCACTCAGACTCTGTGTTGCTTACACCCCTATGTTGCACCTCATGTTCCTTTCCCCACCTGCTTTAGGAAAGAAAAACATTTCGGCATGTTTTTTTCTTTTTATTTGCCAATCTGACTCGGATTGGTAAATAAAAAGAGAATAAAAAAGCACTGCATTATTTTATAGGCGAGCATGTGTGCATGCCTACAAAAGGATGTAGGTGGACACGTCGCCTGCGCAGCCAACATAGCAGGCGCAACTTGCTGAGCTCCGTCCGCCGCAGCTTTTTGACCGTGTCCAAACTCAATGGCGATGCTGGTGCACAACCTCTGAATCCTATCCTGAACCTGTGGACCGACACCTGGCTGGACATCTAAGGCCTGGGAAGTGGGGCAGCACTTAACTCTAGGTGGCACGTTCTTTCTAAAAATAGTGCACCACTGATGATTGCTGTCCCCTCTGGCCGGCGCATGGTGTCTCCGAGAACTTGGACCTGCGTGTTGCCACTGGCAGCTCTTCCTGAGGCTGTGGGCGGCAGAGCGGGGCACCTTGAGGACTGTGGTGCTGGAGGGCATCCGTGTTCATCTCTCGCTGGCCCTGCCAACGAACGGATGTCTCAGACTTTGAAGGACAGAGATTGGCGAGCAGGAGACCGATCGTGCTGGAGAGTGAGGTGGTGAGAGGCTGTAGAAGCTTGGGGGGAGGCATTTCCTTTGTTGTGCCGATCAGGTCCTGCTCTACCGCAACCTACTCTCCCTGTCTGAGAACCCCCGTCCTCTTCTGAGGCCTTAACTGTACTGTCGCAAATCACTGGTGCCTCTGATGCGGTGTTTTGCGCCCTTCCCTGGTCTCTACCGGGTAGAACCACTTTGCACAGGGAATCAGAGTCCACAAATCTACTTTAAGAGTCCTGGTCTCACTCCCTGACAACCATACAGTGCTTTCAATCAGGCAACTCAGGGTCCCTGATTTCAGAGCTGACTGCTCTTACTTCCCGGGCCATCACCTGGAGCAAGTGGGTTGGCCCTTGGCATCTCATCCAACTTGGGGGCCTTGTGGAGGGTGGCTAAGATTCTCACTGGAGAGACCCAATGGTGCGTTGCCCACGTACTCCACCCTGTCTGGCGGTTACATCATCAAATTTCTATGGGTTGTGACTCGCGACAAAGCCCAAACATCACAGGCAAAAATGGAAAAATGTACTGCCCAGATCAGCAGTGCAAAAGGGGGGCTGGGACAGAGCCCAGAGCCACCAATAGTGGAAAACCATACAGCTCTCATCCTCCAGGCCATTCGGGAATCGAAGACACAACTGGAAGCAAAAAATGGGGAGGGAAGGACTGATGTCTCCCTCCTTCGACAGGACTTGAGACAAACAGTCAAGAGGGTCTCTGAGGTAGAGGTGAGGATCTTCTCTTTTGAAGACACCATGCAGCATCTCTCATCAGATGTGACCCGCCTGAGCCGCAATGCAAAAACCCTCCAGGAACACACAGAAGATGCTAAAAACAGAGTCCAAAGTAACAATCTTTATTTCATTGGTTATCCCGAGGGTTCGAAGGGCCAAGATCCTAGGGAGTATCTGGAGCACCAGCTATGCTCTTGGGTGGAACCTGTAATTTTCGCATCTCGATTTATGATGATTAGCACGCCAGCACCCTAATATCCTTTTGCCAATATTGTGTCATCTGCGGTTTGGGGCGGCAGTTGGAGAGGCCCTTTCTTGTGCCTAATGCCTCTACCACTATAAGTTCATAGTTGGTTCCAAGTTTTATTTTGGGATGGGTGACAGATGCTTCTGCCGGGAGGTAACTATGGGGAGCAGGGAGTTGGGGTGGGGTCGGTTTTGTGTTTTCTTTTGGTTGTCTTACGCTTTGCCTTACCACATCATTCCTCATATATAGCTGTTTCCTCAGCTAGACACCACATCAGCCCATTCTTGGGGGCTCCTTGGCTCCCTCATGATTGAAGATCTGACCCGTCCCCATGACCACTTGGCCATGTTGGGTTCTTTTCCCACCTTGAATTCACCAAACCCCTGATGCTTCCCTCCCTGATATTCCTGATGTAGAACATCAACGGCTATCTACACCACATTCACTAGAGGCATTTGTGGAAAATTGTTACGTTTTGGTGAACATCATCTGCGCCATCTTGCCTTTTTCTGATGCCACACTTTTGTCATGTGTCCCCACCATTTTAGCTGCTCTGATCAGAACCACTCACTGCGCGCCCCTGACCCCCAACACGGACCTTCACCCTCACCAACACCCCCACGCACTGATCACTCCCGCTCCCAGATGCCTTGAGCGTAAGCGGCAGCCATTTTAAGCACCATGGCCTCCCTGCCCCTTCCCTGATAGCCAGCGCGTCTCTCGCTCTCCTATCCTCGCAGGTATCCCCCGCACGCTGACAACCCCCTCGCTCTCACATGCCTTGGGCCATAAACCCCTCTTCAGCGCAGCTCTGCCACAGAATCCCATCCTGTTCCCAGCGCGGCACCTCCCTTCATTCCTTTCATGGTCCCAAATCCTTTGATACAAACCCCTTTTCCTGTGTCCCCGTTTGTCTTCCTTGTTCCCAGGCCGCCACCTGGCCCTGCGGATACTGTTTATTACCCCGTACAGTAGGAAGCTTCCCCTCCCCATCAAAAGACCCTCGAGCCGATCAAAGCCCCCACCCTATGAGATCCGATCAACTCCACGCATTCCGTGAATCGGCGGAATGCCCTGCTGCGCGACAATCATCACCTGTTGTGACCGGGGTGGGGAATTCAACTGTAAATGTATGTGGGAACGGGCCTGAAGGGGAGATTCCGAGGATGTTCTTTCAAATATCAAAGTGTTGCGAGAATGTGTTACGTGTAATAAAGGTCATAAACCCTAGTATAAGAGGCCAGGCCTCAGAGATGTGGTTAGAGCACCTCGTGACGATACTTGCTGTCTGAATTGACGTGTTCTCCTCCGGAGAGAATAAAATCCTCGTTTCCTGCCTTCCAGTCTCCAGCGCCTGCTTCTTCATTGATTAATATTGGTGGGTCATAGAGGCGACACCGCCGGGCAACATAAAGGGGTCTTTGGTTACTGGTTGTCTTTGAACCCCTTTTAACAATTGGCGCCCAACGTGGGGCCCATCAGCGACTCGTGGATCCAGTGGGAGAGGTCCTGACGACAGAGTGAACGACTGCAACGATCGGAAGGTACCCTGTCCGATAGACCCTCGTCTGACAGCCGATCATCCGAACTTCACTGGTTCCGAACAGACCTCTCTCGAGTGATCTGCGGTCCTGACTGGGAACCATCAGGAGTGCCGCAAGGAGTACGAAGAGAAGAGGACGATCGGGCGCTGGATTCGGAAGACAAGAAACTGTCCATGCGGTCCGGGTAAGGTCGTGTAAACACGACGAATTGCGAAAGTGATTGATAATTGATGAGAAAATACTAGTATTACTTTTTGTTAATTTATTTGGAGATTCACTGTCTGCAAACGGAGAAACAACAGGCTCTCCCTTTATAAACAGTGAAGGATAGGTACGCATCCATCGGACCTATCTTTCTCCCCCACTGAACAATTGCCCCTCCCCCATTGATTAACTGTTATAGATTGTTTTCTGGAGATTCTCTGTCTGCAAACAGGGAAGAATAGGTCCCCTCTTTGCAGACAGTGAAAGGGTAGGTGACGCGGACCTTTGCGAGCCTACTTATTCTCCCCATTGACCATATTGATTTTTTATTTTTGACCTAACATTGATTGCTCAAGATTGGTTCATGAGGTATTCACTGCCTGCAAACAACGTAGAATAGAAATATTCTGTCTAGTCTTTGCACGCAGTGATAAGATAGGTAGTGCTGACTATTATCCCCATTGCGATCCGTCATGCCTGTCTTCTCCCCACTGGTTAGTAGCCTGTTTAGCCCGGACCGCTTATTAGAGATGAACCATCCGGCTCCGCTGGAAGGCACCCCTAATAAGGACATGTTCATGAAGCATGGATTAATCGCTATAGCCTATAGCCAGCTGTGGCATAAATATACGAAAAAGGATCGAGAAAGTCAGTGGCCACTGGTAGGATCCTTCGATCTTGACAAAATAGAAACGGTAGAAATAGCCCTTCGTAGGAATGAAACAACACCTATTATGCTCGATAGTCTCGGTATGTGGCGCAAAGAAGCCACACGACGAAAGGAAAGCGATGAAGTCAGAAAGGGTGAAGAGACACGACGGACAACCCTCCAAACGTCTAGTAGGCAAAGGGAAGGGCCAGTGATGGCACAGTTCCGAGGAGTAGACATGAAAAGGGAACGGTGTAAAGGGATGTGCCGACAGAACAACCCCGGGACACGACGACCCGAAAGTAATCCCCCGACACTATGCACAGGACGAACAGATTTAAAACAAAACCAATGTGCTTTCTGTAGATGCCTCGGGCACTGGAAAGCCCAATGCCCGACTCTTCAGAGCATAGGTAAGAGCGGAGGGTCGACAGAAAGAACTGGCCGACAGAAAGGGAAAAGGCGCGAGATAAAAACCAATCAGACTAGCACGGACAGGACGGATAGAACCACCACGTTTGATTATGCTCGATGGCACAGATTTCGTCAGACCAATTTTAACGACATGTTAGAGTTCTGGGACTGATTGCTCTCTGTTGCTCCCCCACTCTGAAAAACAAAAAAAAACAATTACAGGCCAGTGTAAACAACCCCCGTTAGAGAAAGGACTCAAGGAAGCCAAGCATCTGTTATATAATTTAGGATTTAATTACGGTAAAGATAACACACAACCAACGGTAAATAGAATAACTAGTAAAACACTCTCTAAAGCAAACTGTACTAATAGGAGAAATACAAAACATATTACGCTCACTCCGGAAGTCCTCGAAATGTAACAGTTCGACCGTCCCGCCCACCCGAAACACATAGCACGTGTGGGGCGGGGCCTGCCAACAGCCGTAGACCAAAAGAGATCGCCGGCGAGAAGGTACAGGAGGCTCCTCAAAGCAGGCAATGAAATGGTCTTCCCATACTACCCTTCCAGGGATGGCGTCCCCCGGGCCACGAGTAGGGAGGGGGGCGGATGCAAATGACCCCCCTCCCTCGTATCTCCTGGTCCGGCCATCACGAATTCCTCCTTCGAACTGATGCAGGGTGGGCTGGGAGGGAGAGGCGACGCGGACGAACCTCTCCCACCTCCACAGGTAGGAGGTTTCCCAGCCCCGGCCCGGCGCCGATGTCCTCCAGCCGGGCGACGGCCATATACCTGCGCAGCACAGAACTTACAATGTCCGACGCACATATATTTCCGTAGCACAGGACATACAATGTCCGACGGGCATACTTGCGCAGCACCGGACGTACAATGGTCCCCCAAGAGTCGGAATCAGGGGTGTAGGGTGGTCATCATGTGCACCCCTGATTCAAAGGGACGGCGTGGGATGCGCCGAGAGAGGGAGACGGCACGGATGAGCCTCCCTCACCTCCCCAGATGAAGGCTCCACAGCTGCACCCTGGCGCCCCGAACCAAAATGCCCTGCTCCAACAGCATGATGTTCCGCTATCATCACCACAAGAAGTTTCTTCCACTCCTGATAGATACGACGAAGGGCGGCAGCTGCAGGGTCTCAAAATGGCGCCTGGGCCCTCTGGAAGGCGGGTCTAGGCCGCTGGAGTAACTTTGTCCGAAAATTGCAACTCGGGCACTTGCCCACCTGGGCGCAAGCCCCCACCATCGACAAACATCCCCTCGACTTTGAAGATTCTACCAAAGTCCCAAGAGCCCTCGGCCCCTTCAGGCTTCCGGTGGGGAACAGCTGCATTGATCACTAATGGAATAACCACGGCACAGCAGCAAGATGGCGGTGCTCTCGTGTCTGCACCAGCTTCAGTCTGAACCACCCAGGAACATTGTGGGCTAACAAACTCGAGTAAGTTCCGGCTGAACATCAACATGACCCGGTAAGAAAGACTCTACCTCCCTCCCTCTCTTGATTGACGGTCCGCACCACCAGCCCCTCTGTTAGCACAGGTTTTTTTGAACTGCCGAAAGGGACCCCGGTCCAACCGCCAATCGTCGGAGACATTTTTTGCCCCTGATGCTACTTCCGGACTAAACCGGCCTCGCCCAAAATGGCGCCGGTATCAATAGGAACTAACGGATGCCTCGTGGTGTTCCTTAGCTAATGAGACTTGATGTACTAAGATATATATACGAACCCTTGCGCACTTGATGAAAAAGGGAGGAGGGTTCACTTGGCGAACATTCGAAAGGGGGTCCCGTAAAAATGTTGATTCCAATGAACGATTTATTTTGATATTTATTGTAACTGGTACATAACGTCGCTTGTGATGCACACCCACGGTATACATCTAGGAAATGCGATTACGATGAGTTTGACTGTGTTTCCATTTATGAACTGAAATGCCCCTGATCCCTCATCACGCAATGAAACGTTTTTAGTTACTTGCAAATAATTAATTAGGCCCTTTTTTTTAACATGTTCTTGTGCTGCAAAATAACCCCCCTACTGTATGTGCTTCCATCGTCGAACATGTCCGGCCAAAATATGATTGCACTCTCACATTTTACGTACTGAACGATTATGCAAATAAAGGTTTTCCAAACTATGAATAGGCATCACATGCTTTTGTAAATGTGGGAATTGGTGGGAGGGCTTTTTCTGTGCGCAACCGTTCTGCTCTTTTTTAAGGTTATCTGAAAAATGGTTGTTCGGCCCTGGAGTGATGATCGAATCAAAGGTGTGATACGCTGCCTCCAAAATATGCGACTAAGCTCAGGAACTAACGTATGAAGGAGGACCTCGACTTCTGAGAATGGGTAAAGTAAAGCGGTGTGATTGATAGAATGTTATAAAGGTATGGTGGTCGAAGGTACTAAGGGACAGGGTTGACCGAAGAACTGATATGCCTTAGAACATCACAGCTTTGGGAATGATTTAAGGATCCCGATGGCCAGATACTTCTACAAAACCAGGTACCTCGCGCTAGGCACCTCTGATTCCTCTTTTTAGCGTTTCCCTACACACGATCCATAATGCCACCCTCGAACCCCCCCATGAACCACCTATCGCACTGCCCGCCCCCTTGACTTCAGAAACCAAGACCCTAGGGATTATATCCCGAGGAGATAAGTACGAGTATGTGGTAAGTAAAGGACTTTCGTGCCCGTACATTTGGTGTGCTCGGATGTTGTTCCCCCTCCCTTTTCCTCCTTTTTTCCCTCTGCAGGTTACATTGGAGTCCCGATTAGGGTACCGTAAAGGATCTGGAGCCACGTCACGCCCGATGCATGAAAACGGACTAACGCTGCAAGACGACACAAAAAGACACCCTACTCAATGCGCGACCTTTTTGTACCTGACCTAATGCTCTTCCGTCCCAAAACTGCATGCTTTCTACATCCTAACACAGACCCGAAACGCCTAACGTTGGGTAATGCACTGAATAGCCCAAACAATACACGGTCATTCTCCATGTCACACGTGTACTATTTGGCCTATTGTTACTCTCTCTCTCTCTCTCTCTCTCTCTCTCTCTCTCTCTCTCTCTGTCTCTCTCTTTCACCCCTCCACACTTTCCCTCTTCCTAGCGACTGGCACCTAATTGGCGAACCTGGTGCACCTCCTGATTGGCCCCAAATACCACAAGTATTTGCACAAATTCGACCTAAATGAAAATCGTATCGATACCACGTTACTACCTCTCCTTTTCTGCTAAATATGGATGAAAATTAAATTGGCCAAAAGGAAAGGGACAGGTAAGACGACTAAGGTTCCCTAAATTTGACCCACAGTCAGGGAACTACTTGTCAGTGGCTTCTATGATAAAAAAATGTCTACGGTAATGCAACCTTCCCCGTCCCAAGTTGTCTCCGTACCCCAAGCAGTAAAAATGATCAAGACATCCCCGTCTTCCCAGAATGCCCCCAGTTTCGTATCAGCTGCCCGGAAGGAGAGTCCGAAGAATGTCCCTTGCCCCGATACGCTACGTTACTAATAGTCTCCCATAAGGCTCCTCTCACCCCACAGATAAGTTAAATGGTCATCGCAAACCCCGAAGTTTTTTTGATGAAATAACCATGTTGTAAGAGACTATGTAGAAATTAGAATGATGTGTGCAAAGTTAAAATCAGATCGGAAAATACAAGAACTTGTTGCGATAAAACCTGTTGAAAATAAAATGTTTAGCAGAAAGATAGGGTGCAATGATATAATGAAAAATCGTTTAGCCTGTGTTCATCCCTCAGAAAGATACCTATCAGATTATGGTGAATAGCACGTTGCACTTTTTCATAAAATGCAAAGCCCTGAAGACCGATCTAGTCTTGCAGAGGCTTGTACTAGGGAAATAGGTCTCTGCCAGAAGAACTGACATGACTGTAATAAACGAATGCAATAAATGGGTATCAGACCTCGTACCACGACAAATGAATGTAATGATCAACAAAACGCCAAAGAATTAGCCACAGAGGGAAGTTGTAGGAAATCCAGCAAACCCGTCATCAATTGTTTATACGTTGGCTGCAAATCTCAATGTAGCGGATGTTTACCCCAGTTGCTTGGTGTTGGGAGAGAAATAGGTTTATGTAATTACCTTCTTCTGCAAAATCTCTAAAGACTGTCTTTTCAAACTCATTCAAGGGTACCACTGTCGGAGGAGAAAGAGACCGGATGTGGGAGCACGCGGCCTGTCCGAAGATCGTGGACCATCAGCGACGGTGACCAAGGCGAGACTGTAACAGTAAGGAGTCGCAGGACGAGGCATTATTTCCGACAAAACGAAAGGAAGGGCCTGACCTGAGGCCCCTGCTCTATGATCGACGTATGCCGAGAAGTCCCCGCTCTCCGAAACTGGTTATGGACCCGTCTGTCTAAAACTTTCCGTCCCCCTGGTCTGTTCCCGACTTGGCCCTGCTCCATCCCCTCCTCCTCCGACCTACCATAAGGACTACTCACACACACCCCCCCCCTTTTCCACCTGAACTTTCAAAATCCTCCAAATCCTATTGAGCTATCCAGAATGAGGTATTTCCTGCGTCTAAAGGGAGGAAGCTCCGACTAAGTAGACCACGAACTATGTTAATCTCAGAACGGTGACCTAAACTCCACCAAGGGTCACCCCAAAGAGAAGATGAACGAAGTATGTGGTTCTACCCGCTGCTGAACGCCTCGATGATGATGGAAACAACAGGAAGTACCCACCACAGAGACTCAAGAAACAAACAGACTCCACAATTCGAAGACCATTGCACTTTTTCATCACAATCCTTTTCTGTCTTCTAATAACTGTGCTCCGGGTTACGGAAGAAAATGCACCTGCCCCAAAACCGTAACGCATTTCTCCATGAGGTCTGGTGAAACGAAGCAAAGACGTACTCTCGCCCGCAGACCTCCAACGACTCAACTCACATGAACATTCCTGTTGAAAGAACGAATTGTAATACAGGTGCTTAACGGTGTCAACGGAAGACGGCAGAGACTGTTGAGAATTAGATAATAATGGTTCACGACCATAAGACACTGGAGACCTTGATTATTTTTTTTGCTATGTCTCATTTCTCTCCCAACCACCATTGAATCTGACTATACTCCCACCGAGTACAAAAAGGACTTACTTACCAGTTCCTATTCCAAATGACTATAAGCATCTATGATCTGTACCCAACACCCCCGCTATGTAATTCCAGTCTGATATTGCATTACTATGACTTTTTCTGCAACAAGTTTAGCGAAGAACCCGCCTACTAGATGACAAGATTTTCAACTGTGATATTTATAATGTGATATTTATGTACAGTTCCTTTGCCTAGGTCTCCATCCCCTTACTTATGACCACCACAATAGATATAGATAGGAAATAGGCCAGCAAGATGTCTTGGAAATGTTAAAGGGAGGACTGTGGAAAATTGTTACGTTTTGGTGAACATCATCTGCGCCATCTTGCCTTTTTCTGATGCCACACTTTTGTCATGTGTCCCCACCATTTTAGCTGCTCTGATCAGAACCACTCACTGCGCGCCCCTGACCCCCAACACGGACCTTCACCCTCACCAACACCCCCACGCACTGATCACTCCCGCTCCCAGATGCCTTGAGCGTAAGCGGCAGCCATTTTAAGCACCATGGCCTCCCTGCCCCTTCCCTGATAGCCAGCGCGTCTCTCGCTCTCCTATCCTCGCAGGTATCCCCCGCACGCTGACAACCCCCTCGCTCTCACATGCCTTGGGCCATAAACCCCTCTTCAGCGCAGCTCTGCCACAGAATCCCATCCTGTTCCCAGCGCGGCACCTCCCTTCATTCCTTTCATGGTCCCAAATCCTTTGATACAAACCCCTTTTCCTGTGTCCCCGTTTGTCTTCCTTGTTCCCAGGCCGCCACCTGGCCCTGCGGATACTGTTTATTACCCCGTACAGTAGGAAGCTTCCCCTCCCCATCAAAAGACCCACGAGCCGATCAAAGCCCCCACCCTATGAGATCCGATCAACTCCACGCATTCCGTGAATCGGCGGAATGCCCTGCTGCGCGACAATCATCACCTGTTGTGACCGGGGTGGGGAATTCAACTGTAAATGTATGTGGGAACGGGCCTGAAGGGGAGATTCCGAGGATGTTCTTTCAAATATCAAAGTGTTGCGAGAATGTGTTACGTGTAATAAAGGTCATAAACCCTAGTATAAGAGGCCAGGCCTCAGAGATGTGGTTAGAGCACCTCGTGACGATACTTGCTGTCTGAATTGACGTGTTCTCCTCCGGAGAGAATAAAATCCTCGTTTCCTGCCTTCCAGTCTCCAGCGCCTGCTTCTTCATTGATTAATATTGGTGGGTCATAGAGGCGACACCGCCGGGCAACATAAAGGGGTCTTTGGTTACTGGTTGTCTTTGAACCCCTTTTAACACATTCTTTAATTACATCCAAAGACATGCCCCAGGGGCTCTTCTATTCCAAGCTACTCATCTACAGGGTCTTCACTGTTATTTCCTAGCCCGCAAAGGTTATGATAGGTTTTTCATGTAGGACATACAAGAGGAACCCATTGGGGTGGTCATTCCTCTTCACAGGTCCCTACCCCTTGCAGTCACAAAGGTGACCAGAGACCCACAGGGAGCAGTTTATCATACTGGAGGGCTCGGTGCGCAGCGTCCCCTACAGTCTGGGTAATGTTTACATTCCCCCCAGCCTGCACTGCTCCACGCTCAATGCTGGTGGCGAGATCCTTGTTGCTCTCCCACCAGCAAGAAGCATCATATGAGGGGACTTTAATGACATTATGGAGTACAGGGACTGGCTTGGACCATGGGTAACCTCTTGTTGATGCAGCCATGGGCAGCGCAATTGAGGCTTTTGCCTGGTACTTCTGGATGCCTGGTGTGCCTGGCACCCTGGAATACACCCACAGATCGGCTGGCCACAGGCCCCCCGTATTGACTACTGGTTTCTTCCCGCAGATTAATTCTGCTGCAGTTCAGGGGCACAGATTCTGCCCTGTGGGATATCTGACTCTACTCTGGTTCCAATCTGCATTGATGTCCCTCCCTTCAGATGTCGTCCAATTTGGCACCTAAATGCCTGGTTCCTACCGCAAGAAAAGTTTATCGAACATTTGAGTGAAGAGCTCGCCACCTTCCTTGCATTAAATGTGGGGCTTATGGAGTTGGCGAACACTCTGTGGGAAACCGTAAAGGAGAGTGGCTCACTCCATATTAAAAGGCTCGTAAATGGAGAGACGTAGATAAATATCGGACCTGGAGTCATGCATCTTGGCTCGGGAATATGGGATCCCCACTTGCACTCTGAGTGGCACAAGTAGAATTGGGTAGAATATCCCTAGGTCGATTATTTTATGGAGGAAGCCCAAAAGTGCTAAATGGCTTAGACGCATCAGGTGTACAAATGGGACAGCAAATCCAGCAAGCTACTTCACTAGCTTGCCACGCACCAGAAGGCCTTCCGTATTACCGTGGGTACTCACTGAAGTTCTAGTGCAAGCTTGGCCCCTCGTTGATCCCTCCTCTGCTTCAGTTCTTTATAGAGGCGATTGTTGTCCTTTCTCAAGCCTGGTCACCTGCAGACAGCCTGTGCATCCTTTCAACCCATCTCTCTTATTAATGGCGACGTCAAAATCCATGTAAAACTTTTGCCAAACAGATTAATAACAGACCTTCCCTCACTTGTTCTCCCAGATCAATGCAGGTTTATTCCCACCAGGGTGCCAGACACTGTATTCCCCGTTTTCAAGTTGCGTTGTCTCGTGTCAAAGCCTTGGGAAGTCCAGCGGCCCTCCTACTGATTGACTTCGAAAAGACCTTTGGCAAGGTCAGTGGTCTTTTATGGAGGATACCCTGTTAGCTATGGGCTTCGGGACGAGTTCCAAGGCCTATGTGAAGGTCCTTTATGCTAGCCCATGTGCTCTAGTGTGCATTAATAGCTCCCTGTCTCATAAATTCACCAAACTGGACGCGACACTCAACAAGGTTGTCCCCTCTCTCCAATTTTATTGTCCCTGATTATGGAACCCCTAGCTAATGGGTGAGATGTGATGCGCAGGTATATGTCTTTGATTGGGGCCTTGCTACAGAAGACTGCATCACCCTCTGCGCTGATGATGTTCTGTTGTTCATGTCCCATCCGGCAGAGACAGGGTCCAGGTCCTCCAATTCCTGCGGCTCTTTGAGGACGCATCGTGATTGTGCCTTAACTGGTCCTAGTCCCAGCTGGGTGCCCTACAGGGTGACCACAGTAATGGCATGGCATTCTAAAATACCAATCCGCCGGTCAAGACTAACGTGGAGCCTTAACTTGACCCCTGTGACACATATGGTGCGTCAGGACTTGAGGTGTTGGCACAGGCTCCTCCTCAATGCCATGCGTCGTTTGACCCTTTTTGAAATGATGGTCCTCCTAAAACTACTGTATGTGCTACAAAATAACCCCCATTATTTGAGTTGGTCATGGTTTAAAGTGCCCCAGGCCATGAACGACGGTTCATTTTAGGGGGGCAGCCCTTCCTAGGTATCGTGGGGAAAATTCACCCGGGCCTCCTACAATGGAGGGCTTGCCATGGCAGATGTTAGGCTCTGTTACTGAGCCAACCAACCTCTTCCTTTAAACAACTGTTTGCACAGGGGTGGGACGACCCTGCATACAGGTGTGAACTGGCTCTATGGTGCCCCATTCCCACCCAACTTCCTGAGAGCACCCAGGTAGTATTCCACACATAGCAGGCTGATCTCTGCTGGACTGGATGCAGCCGGAGGCTCACCATGGAGACTCCGCTGTTAGAGGGCACATGGCTTTCTCAGGTGGCTTCCCTCGAGGGGTTCAGGAGATGGGACAACATAGGGATTTCCAGAATTGGAGTCGTCTGGAAGGGAGGGGCACTGAAGTCCTTCAGGAGCTGGCGACAGACTTTAACATGCCTTCCTCCTAATTTTTTCGCTCCTTGCAGCTCCGCCATGCCCTCTGTTCCTATCAAGACTCTCTTACTGACATTCCCAAATGGAGCCTCTTGGAGTCTAGGCTTCTTATGGGCCACTTTTTCAAGGGAGGGATGTCGCAAATTTATTGAACCTTGGTAATACATCAACCAACAACACTAGATGCCCCACGAACCAAGTGGGAAAACTGGGTCGGGAGATTACTCAGTAATACAAGGATTGCCACCTCCTCCAAACGGAAAGTTTGAACACATGATAAAACGATGCTTAAAAGATTAAAGAAAGCAAGACAAAGTGGTTGCAAACCGCCCTGATGGATTTTATTCGCATCCGCAGACATTAGCGCAACTTTACATAACCCTTATCAGCAGTTCTTCGTTTTCCAGGAAAAAATACTCATTGATTTCTGAATAATAAGTGTAAAAGAGTTAAGGTAACCATGTTCTTCCTGCTTACATTTCATATGCTTTACTTAATCTTGCATGCACTATGAGTGTTTGCTTTATCCCGGATGTTGTTACTTTTTTTTCAGGTAGCATATTACTCTTATCTCCCCTTCCTCATAACCTAGTTCCCATTTTCTGGGCCCCCGCAGCCTGAGGTCATACGAATAGCAATAGTGCTATGCAAATATGATCACTCCACTGCAAGTAAAAAAAAACAAAAGTAAAAAACATTGTCATCGTCCAGAGCTCTAACTTTTACAAACGTGAAACAGATTGCATTGCAAATGCTTTTTGTTTATTTTTAGGAGTCAGGTTTCATATATGTAAGTTGAACTTTTAAATAGTGGAAGACATTTGTGACAAGCAATGGTTTAATGAATCAGACCATTTTCCACTTCTCTTCCTCCAACACGATTGTCTTCAGCCTCGACTGTACACTGTCCTAACCTGCCGATATGTTAGCAATCTCAAAATATAAAACTAATTTAGAATTCCCAGCCAGCTCACAAGTAATACCTCATCAGTTTTCCTTCACTTCATTTGTCAGCTGTACACACTATAGCCGAGGCTGTCATACACTTCAATTTACCCCTGGTGGGGGTCATAATGAAGTTGCTTTCTACTATGTCTATTGCTCGCTCCTAAGACCCAATAAATCCATTATCTCCTGCAATGCTAATGCAATGCAGGAAGCTGAGCGCTGCTAGTGAGAAAGGAAAGTCTATGTACATAACCTTAGGGCATTTAATTAGAAATACATAAGATACTTTTGGGAGATCATCTATTAATAGTCTGTTCAAAATTCACTGGTCAACACTAATGAGTCAAGTCAAATTTGCAGTGAACACCTGCAAAAGATCTTAGGCATACTAAGTAAATTACCATGACATGACCCACCAAATAGCTTTTTAAAATTTGGGGACTGATTAGCCTATGTGCATGCATTCCTTTCTTACTTCCATCATTTTTTATGTTAAAACACACCGGGCCGGTCTTATTGTCTACCTACTCAGTGCGATGAAGTGAATGCCAGTGTGCAATAATAGGATACCTCTGACACCATAAATTAAACAGATATCTCATTACCCATACGATTTTTTAATTACCGTTGGGATGTATGTATTTATGGGGCAGATGTATCATGTGTTTTGCATGTCGCAAAAGCTGCGATTCTCTATTTTCCAGCGTTTGCGACATGCAAAAACGAAAATGGCATGTATGAAAGAAATCGCATCGCACATTAGGAATTCGCATGTTAGCGAATTCCTAATGTGCGAGAAAAGAAAAATCGCAGATAATTTTGCGAATTGCGATTTTGCATTGGTGCAAAATAGCGAAATTCGCATGGATATGTAAGAAAAAATCGCTAATTGCGATTTTGTCAATTTCGCATAATAAGGAATCGCAATTAACACCAGGTACAAGCAGGTGGTAAAAAAAAAAAAATATAAAAGAACACCCAGAATGCATTTTCACTCTTTCCAAAATGGCGGGACTGTACCTGATTGCCAGGAGGATGCGCATCCAAGCTCTTGCCCAGAGAAGACAACGTCAGGAAAGGATATTCCGAATACGCATTACGCTGTTCCAGCAGACACAGGAGGAGATATATGAAAAATACAGGCTACATCCTCACAGCATTCTGGACCTAATTACTGAATTGAAACCATTCTTACAACGCCCAACTGCCAGAACACAATCCATACCAACACATGTGCAGGTATTGTGCTCACTGCACCTTTTGGCTTCTGGATCCTTTCAAACAGTAATAGCAGAGGTTGGTGGAGTCTCACAGAGTGCCCTATCGTGTTTTTTCCATGTCTTCTTGGATGCAATGATCAGTAGACTTCAACATCATATATATTTTTCTAATACACAGCAAGCCATACAGGAAGCCAAGTTGGATTTCTATCAAATAGCAAGATTCCCACATGTGATTGGATGCATAGATGGAACCCATATTGCCATCACCCCACCAGCAGCCATTGAATATGTTTTCCGCAACAGAAAACACTACCACTCACTGAACATCCAGGTCATATGCAACGCTAAATACATAATACAGGACATTGTGGCAAAGTTTCCAGGGAGTACACATGACTCCTACATCTTCAGACATAGTGCAATACATAGACGTCTCAGTGCTGGTCAGTTTGGAGATGGATACCTGCTAGGTAAGTAATACTCATCCATCCTCCCTTCCACCCAAACAATGTAATGTAACCCTGAGTCACTTTTCCCTCTCTAACTTGCAGGTGATAGTGCTTATGCAGTGCGTGATTTCATACTCACACCATACTTGAATCCTGCAAATGCAAGTGAAAGACGCTACAACAGGGCACACCGGTCCACACGTGGGGTAATAGAACGTACATTTGGAATTCTGAAAAGCCGTTTCAGACGCATTCACAAAAGTGGAGGTGCATTGCAATACAACCCAGCGACATGTTGCAAAATAGTGACAGCATGTGCAATGCTGCATAACATAGCAATCCGCAAAGGCACAGAAATTGAAGTGAGTGACTCAGACACATCTGATGATGAAGATGATAACCCTCCCCCAAGAATGGCAGTGGCAGGAGTAGGAGCCATGGCTGGTCGGCAAAGGAGGGCAGAGATTACACGTTACTATTTTTAGGTGAGAAAAAAATACAGAAAACCATTTTCACTTTGCCATTGTTCTTTACTTCAGAACAAGAAAACATTGCTATATGTATGTTACATGATAAGTAATCCTTGTGATTTCACATTTCCATACTACTAAAACAAAAAAAACAGTATCTATGCATGACTGCTGCATGGGTACTTCATGGGTACTTGAACAAGGTAAGTTATTTTCTGCGCAGGCGACTGCCAGCAGGTTGATCAAGTGGCGGCATGGCCTCTTGGTCTGCTCCAGTAGTGGAACGCCTTCCACTCCTGCGTTGCACCATGATGTTTGTTGGTGTGGGGTTGTTGCTACTCCTACTGGAGTTGTCCTCACTTTCACCTGAGCACAGAAGGGCCCTTGCACCTGATTGGTTTGTTTGCATACTTTCCAGTACCAATGTCATATTGTTCACACTCTGTCCAACTGAACGTGTGCAATCACTCAATTCACGCTGCATGTTCACACTGCGACGTGTGAAGTTGCTGGTGACTGCACATAGCCGGTTGATGGCTTTGGTGTAGCTGTGCATTGTGTCCTGCGCAGCCTGTGCAGCCCTGTTCCGTGCATCCTCTGTGTTCACAAGTGTCAGGCAAAGTTTATCAATGGCATCAGCCATGCGTTCCTGGTTCTTGTTGGACTTCACCAGCTGCCTATTGATGGATCTGAGTGCCTTATGTTGAAGGCGTTGTACCTCAAGCATGTTTTGCTCAAGCCCTGCAAACACTGTCACACCTTCACTCTGTTCTGTGTTATTTGCAGATGGCTCAATACGGAATGCACGTGCCCTCCGTGGACTTTGTGAAGGCTGTTGTGCATCTTGGCTGGACACAGTGACTGTCTCATTGGACACTGCTTCAACATCTGTGTTTTCTTCCTCTTCCATTGGTTGTAGAGGAAGTACTCTCCTGCGCTTCCTCTGTATGGTCACAGGGGCATTACTGACTTCATTGTCTGTATCTGACATCACATGAGGAGGTGACAATTCAACTTCATTGTCAGTCCTGTCCTCACTGGTATGTCCTGTGAATGTAGAGTGCAAAATATGAATTTGTGTTCATTGCAAAATAAACATTATTCATGGCACTGTATTACTTGTACTGCACTGTTTCAGCATTACGTTGTCCCACATTAAGGAGTCATATGAGTGACTGTGATTGTGAGTGTTACTAGGGCGATTGGACTACAACTCCCATAATGCATTGCTGTGGTCTTGTTTCACAGTGTTCATGGACTAATGCTAATCTCAAATGCAGTGCACACACACACACACACACACACACACATTTTTTGTACACACACATGGATGCACTTTCATATCCTCTTACCTTGTGCTGGTGCTGTGGGTTCTGAGCTGTCTATGTTGGTCACTCCACTCACACTTTCACTTGTCAGTGTGGATTCTATCAGTTCCTCATGGGGTGTCGGTTTGTCCACCATGGAACTTCCACCACCTGTCAGGTTGCTATCCTTCAGCCTCTCCGCAAGTCTTTCCTTGGATCTCAGTCTCATATCATACCACCTTTTTTTGATTTCATCAATGGAGCGAGTGGTGACTCCTACTGAGTTGACCTTCTCCTGGATCTCCAGCCATATTTTTCTCTTCCTGGAGTCAGGTACCTTTAGAGATTTTTTTCCAAACAGGTCCTCATGGTTACAAACCATTTCTTCTATGAGCACTTCTTGCTCCTTCTCTGAAAACTTCTGCTTTCTTTTTTTCTTCTCAATTGGCTGCTCCTCCTGTGCCTTCTGTGCCTCCATAGCTGAACAAACAGGTCTGCTCTGCCTCAGCACACTCTTCCAACTGCCACTGGGTGTGGTTCTGGGGAGCAGGTGCAAGCAATCACTGGTACTTCCTGCTTGTGATGTCATCAACCTGTGCCAGCATTGCATGATTCCCGTTTTTGCGATTTCCTTAAATGCGAAAATCGCAGATATGCGAATCGCATATTTCTCGCAATAATTTCTGCGACTTTTATGGAATCGCTATTTTCTCGCAGATTTAATGTTACATACCATTTTGCGATTCCGAAATTGCGATTCGCTACAAATCGCAATTACGGACTCGCAAAATGGAACTTTGATACATCTGCCCCTTAATTTCTTCTTTTTAACTTATTGAATTTGCAAAACAACCAAACCCATCATTTGGCATATCAGACCAAAAGATTCTTATTATATACAATCAAACAAGGCAGTGTGTTCAGTAGTTATGTACAGTGGAAACAACTTACAAATGTGGTGATTTATACATTCAAAAAAAGTGTGTCAAACAAGGAAAAATAAACACAGGAAAATACTTCAAAGGTACATATAGATATCGACTTTACATCCAAAGACAGTCCTCTTACTTTCCAAGTAAAAGCAAGGGCAGATTGCTACTTTGTACTGTACACCTCCCCCAAAACTCAGGATTGAGCTTGAGGTACCGACGGAGAGTGCGGGGCCTCATAGAACCTGAGCATGGTCCAGGCGAGGTGAGGTCCTTTCCCCTGTCACAACGGCATATTCTTCGATTGACATGGAGGATTAGTGTTTTTGGTTGGTACAGGTTGTATCTTTCTCAACCTTTATAATGTAACACTTTGTATGTTCTTTTGATTTAATCACAGTTCTTTCAATAACAAGTGCAACTATTTATAGAGCAGAGGTCCTGATGAAAGCCATGGGACAGGTTATCCGCTAGGCAGAAACATGTTGGCCCGTTATCAGACAGATATTTGTTGCTGTCTCTTTTGCACTGTTCTGGTTTTTAATTAGGAGATGTTGTTCGGCTAAAGAATAAAAGTTTATGTATGGAGGACACACCATCCTATTTTAATTCACCACTTTTTGTTTTCTGTTGCACTGGAACTCTTTTGACCATCAAAGATTAGCTATCTGATGGCGGCTCATATTTGTTGGTGGATCAAATCCAAGACCAGCAATTAACGGTGTGGCGTCTTTGTCCCAATGATTAGGGGACCAGCCAATTCACACCTGGGATGGCCAGATGATATGACCGATCATCAAGTCTTTTTGATGGTAACCCATTACTTAATGGTTTGGATTTTGTCAACCATCATTTTGAACAAATTTTAAGGTCTGTACTGTGTCTGGTGTTTTTTCACATATTGGTAGTTGTTAACCCTTGTTGCAGAGGCTGTTCTTTGGTGACCTAGGCACCCTTGAGACTTTGTTAGTCCAGTTTGGTGGCCCAGCCAGATTAGCTGGCATTTAGACCCCCTGTGTTCTTTTGTGTTGAACATACTTTGTACTGTCCTCAAGTTATTGGTGCTCTTTTTTCACCAAGGGAGAGGTCAGGGAAATTTCTTGAAACACGAGAGAAAGGAGAACCCTAAGTTAGGGGCTGCTTTAGTACAGTTTGGGGTCTGTTTTCTGCTTGGTTTGCCCAGGAACCTCTCTCAAAATGGGCCAACGTGTTTCGACCTTTTAAGTGGCACTTCTTTTTGTGAAGGTCTTAATCAGGGGAGGTGAAAGTTCAAGACAGGACTTGTGTACCGTATTACTTTGTATGTAGCCACGCAGCGTCTGAATGGTTGGGTCCTGGGGTTTCTTGACTGTATTTTGAGCTTGTTTTTTTTTGTTGTTAGCGGTCCGTTACTTTCAGCCTGGGAAGGGTGTCATGTTGCCTCTGGTTTACTCGGGTGGTTATAGGGTGCTCGCTGCTGTTTTCAAGGCGTCCTCTTAGTTCTCTCCTTCATTTACCGATGGGTGATTCTCAATCCGGTAGACCGGCTTCTATTTCCATGGCGGTGGGGCCAAATTTGCAGTGAACACCTGCAAAAAATCTTAGGCATACTTAGTAAATTACTCATGACATGACCCACAAAATAGCTTTTTAAAATTTAGGGACTGATTAGCCTATGTGCATGCATTCCCTACTTACTTCCATCATTTTTTATGTTACAAACACACTGGGCTGGTCTTATTGTCAACCCACTCAGTGCGATGAAGTGAATGCCATGCATACACAACCCTGCACCTTTTGCTCTCCATAGACTCTTTAGGAATCCACGAATTCTCAAATACTAAAAGCAGCTATGTCCTTAAAATCCTGCTGCCACGTAAGCACTTTTGCGCTATATTTCTCATCATCCTTCCTTACACACAATCATAGATTCACATACACACATTCAAAGAATACATATGTATTCCTCTGTAGTTTTTTGATAGTCCCACACTCAGCAGGACCCATACGACCACTGTTTCTATATTTCTATTTATTTATTTGTGTATGTATATTTTTAAAGTGCATCATTCACTCATAAAGAGTATCCCGTAGCTATAGAGAGAAAATAGATTTGATTAAATAAGAGATTCCTGATCTAAATAGTGAAAAGCCAGGTTTTGAGCTGTTTTCAAAATTTCAAGTCATTTCCGTGCATTGCTGTCATAAACATTCAGTTTTCTTGTTCTAAACACATGATGGTTTTTCGACAAAATAGTGGAAAAAAATGATGAAACAAAAATATAACGTCAAGAATAACGGGATGTCAACAATATCGCGGACAGGAATATTGAAGATAAAAATAGTTTTAAGTATTGTTTTTAATATCGTTGTCAAAAATATCAAATTAGAAAATATTGTATGTAATATCATTTGTAGGTGTTAATTAGTATGTAGTTTATTGTACAGTGTTTTATTCTATGTGTTTATTTATTTTTTATTTGTGTTTTAGTAGGATAATGTATCAGTTATTAAATTGTTGAAATTTTTATTTTTAATAATGTTTATAGTTAATGGTTTTATAACTATTTTTGTGATGGGCTATTGGGCTTTTAGGGGATAAGGGTGGGGAGATTTTTGAAAATTTATATTTTTAAACTACTTTTTTGTCAATTATTTTAGTTATATGCAAATTCAGATTTAAAAATGTTTACATTTATTTCAGAACATTAATGTTTTAATACATTTACATGTATAATTAATTAATATATATTAAACATATTGAAATATCAAAATACATTTACAAAATTATTCAAAAATTAAAACATATATGAAAAATCATTTTAAAAAGTAAATTAATAAAAATATATATATTTTAGTTAAACGTTTTAAATTTTTTAAATTTTTTGAAAAATACATTTAAATAATGCAAATACAGTTAGGCCCTATTAGGATGTCGGTCGGTAATCTTCCGACCGGGCATCAGAGGCTTACCGATCGACAGCCTTGGTTTGTATTCCAACCGCCATATTCTGATTACAGCGGTTGGAATTCAAACTGGCCGGTCAAATCATCTTGCCACCGATGGGCTCAAGGAGGCCGTCGGCCAGTCGGAACCACCAACATAATACAATACGGACGCCATTTCCGCCTTTGGGATAATGATGTCGGTTTCTGACAGGCTTTACATGTTGGGCATTCTGACACGGAAAGCCTGTTGGAAAGCGGCTTTGGAGCCCCACTTTAAATCCTTGCACCGTGCAGAGATTTACAGTAACTTTACAGTGACTCCCATTTCTCTATGGGAGCTTGTGCTGTAGCTGGTTTCGAACTGTCGCACAAGCTCCCATAGGAAAATGGGAGTCTGTGCTCGCACCATGTATGGTCATTTCATAATTGCGGTTTCGGACCGTCGACCCGAGGTTGGTCGGTTTAGAAACTGCAGGGATGCCGGTCGGAGGAAACACCGACCAGCATCCTAATTAGGCCCTTAATGCTCTATTATAATTTTCGATTACAAATGTATTCTTTTATTTGAAAATTAGTTTCTAGTTGCAGATTTTAGATTATTTAACAATCTTATTGTTTAAAGTTTAGGAATGGTAATAAATATTTTAAAAATATATTAATTATTTATAGTTATACATATATATTTTATATGTTAATGTTTAAGTATGACTATATAGGTTTGTAGTTTTGGTTAGTGTGTTTTTAGATTACATTACAGTTATTTGATAGTTTATAACATTGTGTGAGAGTATGGAGTATTTATTGTATATAGAAAATGTTTAATTTGTATTACCTTGCATTAAATGTTTTAGACTGCAGTTAAAAAAGTAAATTTCCCCTCGTTAGTGTCCAACATCTTCAAATAATCTTGGATTGGAGTCAGAATTGTAAATGCTGTGTAGGAGTAGTAAATTATCTTTTTAAAGCCCAACACCTTCACCAAATTGGTATAGTTTGGAGTGGGAATAGTAAATGATACCCTTTTAGTGTCCAATACCTTCCCCAACTTGCATTAGGTTGGAATGGGAATAGTAAATGACACCCTTTTAGTGTCCAACACTTTCCCCAAATTTGTTTACATTAGACTGGGAACAGTATTTTCCCCCTTTTAAAGTGAAACACCTTCTTCAAGTTTGTTTAGATTGGAGTGGGAATAGTAATTGTTACCCTTTTAGTATACACCATATTTGCCAAATTGGCATAGGTTGCAGTGGGAATAGCAAATGGCACCCTTTTGGCGTGCAGCATTTTTCCCAATTTGGTTTAGATTGGATAGGCAATAGTATCACCCGTTTAGCATCCAAAACATTCTTCAAAATGGTCTATGTCAGAGTGTGATTATTGAATATTATAATTTTAGTCTGAAATCCTTTGTTTTAATTTTATTTGCATGTAATAGAATTAGTATGTGCTGTTTTATTTGTATTGTTGGTGTTTAGAAACATAATAAAAAATAGTTAAATGTTCTCAGATTTTTTTACAAACTTATTTTAACATACTTTTTTTGGTATATATTAAATAATCGTATACATTTTATACTATTATTTAATTTATACTTTACTATTTTTCTAAAAATGTTCCTAACATTTTTATACATGTTTTACATGGTTCGTAATTTTTCAACATTTTCACATCATTTTCCTTTCAGTTCTATGGTGAGATAGTCTTTTTTTAGTTTCATTTAGCAGCCAGATTTTGTTTACTGCTAACATCTATTTTATAGACCATTTGTGGTATTTTTAGTCTATTTTCCTGGAACCAGGTCTCGGTAAGATGCTTCTGTGTTCATCAGAGCAGGTAAGTCCTCTCCAAGGATTTTCTCATTTGTTTTAAGGGGGGTTTAGGGTGAGGTATAGAAGGGAGTTATTGGGTTGTTTGTGGGTTTGTTGTATATTTAGATGTATGAATAGTAGCGTTTTTCACTAGTTTGTAGTTTTGGGGTTTCGTACACTGTTTTAGTTATATATCATTATGCTATCGTAAAATGTGCTATGTAACTTATATTTTGATGATTAAATGTGATGTTTATGTGTTTTTGGGATTGTACTGTGTTTCATGGGTGAGCTTTTTATTTATTTTACAGGTTTTTCTCTATGAACGTGTCCTGTGGTCATTGAAAGTTTAAGTTCCTTTTTTTTAAGGAAATCTTTCGTGGTTTATATTAAACCAATGCTTTTTATGTTGATTTCTATTTTGTTGTTGCTCTCCTGGAGGATTTCTTATTTTTAAATACTTTTTGTTTATGATTCCCACATATTTTGGATTGCTTTGAGGGATCTTTATTGAACTCATTTTATTATTGCATATTTTTGGGGGATTTTTGGATTACATTTTTCCAATTTTTGGGGGATTACTATTTTTGACTGCATGGATACAGAGGAAGATATACAGCTACCTAACTGTAAGGCCCTGATTATGACTTTGATGGTCCTCCTGCGGAGCGATACGCCAGCTCTCCGCTGGAGGACCACCAAAGCTGTCCTCATATTGCCTGCTGAATTACCACTGTAATACTTGGTGGGCGAACGTGCTGCGGTGGTTCAGTGGCAGTGACTCTTTAAAGCTCATAGGAGAGCCTTAGAAAGGCACCTTTGTGGGGCCGCCACAGTACATTCCTGCATGGTAAGGAATACACCATGTTATGCATTCCTTCCGATGCAGGAAGTGGGAGTGCACAAATATAGTGGGGTACATCATGTGCCCCCCTGCCTGCACCCCCATGTGCAGTTCCCTGTTAGGGACCTCTTTGTTGCCTTACTACCACATTTTTCATGGCGGTCTCACTGCCATGAAAAGGATGGTGGTGAGGCAACTTGTAATATGCTCAGCGGGGCTGTAGTGGCACCCCCAGCATATTGCTGCCTCTGACCACTGTGCAACTGCAGCAGCATCACTGATCCCCTGCGGTTGCAGAGGTCCTGTGGCGAGCCAACCATCAAAGGTGTAATACGGCCGGTGGACCACCACCGCAACTACAGCTGACCAATGGACGTAGTCAGTATGTGTAATCAGGCTGTAAGTCTTTTTTATGTTGTTTCTTTTTGGTGGGAAATGGTACATTTTATTGCCTGTGGAAATATTATGTGATTGTTCATTGAAATTGTGTGGTTTATGCATTGTAATTATGTGATGGATTGAGTTTCTTTTTTACCTTTTTAGTTGGTGATGGTTCCATTTTTTGTTTCAATATTTATATATCACCTAATTAGTACAGTCTTCATTAACTTTGGACTTTTATTTAATTTTTAGACTGATATAATAAAATATGACAGGTATTATTTACAAAATAATGATTTTGTGATGGTAGGTTACTATTTATTTTAAATATGCTTTAAGCTATAATTTCTAAGTAGTGTTTGTTATTTATGATGAGTTTGACTTTAAATTGTAGCATGCTATCAATTCTTTTGTTTTGTTTGCTAAGTTTAGGGGCAATTTGGAGGACAGAGTGCTCCACTCATAGTTGCTGTTAGCTTTGCTTCGATATATTTCTAGAGTGTAGGGTGGGCTCTGCCTAGTGTAGATTGGAAGGCATTGTGCTAGCCATCCAACGCATTGTTTGTTTCGGCTTCATGTGCCAAGGTGCTGTCATAGTCATTCCATCATGGTATTTGGAATCTAGGTTGGCGGCTGTGTCTAGAGCAATGCAGTCTGCCAACTCAAGTGTCTTCAAAATAATCAATTGGGGGCTTAGTTTGTCTTAGTTTTGTTGGTAAAATGTGGTGGTTAGCTCCTCTTTGATAGAGAGATAGGCTAGTGCTATCTCTTTGTTTATTTCAAAAGCAAATTGGCTTTTTATAGCATATTGTACACTTAGGGCTCCATTCTGATGCGGTTTTGAAAGCTTCCCAACCGAATGGGTTTGGGAATGGTTTCCAAATGAATTGGATCGGGAGAGTCCAACCAACCAAGTACGATGCATCTGGATCCTTCCAGATACGATTTGGTTGGACTCCCATTGACTTCAATGGGAATCTTTGTTCCGAATGCATAGGCTCCCATTGAAGAAAGGAGTGGCTCGAGACAATCGGCCCCTTGTGGCGGGCAACCCCTGGTGCCTGCCAGACTGTGCATGGCTGGTAAGGGAAGACCCATGGGTACTCCCACGGGCCCGTTTGGGAAGGCTACAGGTGCAGAGGGGCCCACTAAGGGCCCCTAAAGTCTGATTCCGACTGCCGATTCGAGTCAGATGGCATGATTCGGAAAGGCCGTCCCAATCCAGCATCGTACCGGGTCGTTTGGAAACGCGGCCCGTAGAGACATACAATTCTGTTCCGTATGGCTTGGTCATTCCAAATGCCATTAGGTTTGGATTGGGATATTCCTAACACCTAACTCGTATGATACTCGGTCGGTTGGAAACCCTTCCGAGTCGGTTGGAAAGACACATTCCTGATTTGATTTGGACGGAGCAAATGCCGTTAGGAGGCCATCCTAACTGCATCAGAATCAGGCCCTGAGTTTACCTTTGTGAATGGGGCCCTATATCTTTAAGGATTTTGGTTGTGTGTTCTTCGGGGTTAGTGCTTGCCTCTCTTTTATTCTGCAATACCTCCCTTACTTCTGATTCTGTTACATATGGGGGGTAATTATGCTCTCTTACATGAATTACTACAGCATCTTTTGTAGTTGACCTCCCGTAGCATGCATTAGGATAATATTTGCTACATTTTTTATTTATATTCAGTGTTGATACAGTTTATTGGCTGCTGGTGTAGCCCATGTGGTTTAGTAACTGCTTTCTTTTCTTGAGGTAATGTATTTTGCTGTCTTCGTCATTGTATCTGAAAGCACTGTATTAGGATAAATATATACAATATATTAAAATTTGTACATTTGCTATTTACATATAAAATTATGCAATGACTTATTTTTTGTAAAGTTACATATATATTCTCTTTAGATGTTTCATGCTGTATTCAGTTTTTCTGTTGGGGGTGTTCTAATGTGGGGCAAGTGCTTTCTTTTCTATTGAAATTTGTCGGTAATTTGTTAAGGCTGAGGTTGTTAGGTTTATTTTTACTCACTTTTTGGGTGAGTTGATAGTTTTTTAATAAATCATGTAGACTTACTTTTTCAATCTTTCAGATAGTTATATATTTTCTGGCAGTTTATCGCTTTTCCATGTCGTAGTGTTTTCTTTTTAGAAAGTGTATGTAAAAAAATGGAAGAGTGTTTTAATAATCAATTCATAATTTACAATTTTACATTTATTACCATGCATGTTTTAATTTAAATATGTTTACTCTGTGTGTTAGGTAGTTGTTGAGATATATACATATATCTTTCTTCTTTAATGATCTGGTAAGAGAATTCGACAATTTCCACGTTTTTCATCGTTTGTCGTTTCTGAAGTATTTAGTTGTTTAAATTAGTGTGCCTCTAATATTGTTGATTCAATTTATTGGTTGAAGGGTTGTTTATACTTCTAATTTATTAGTTGGTTTAGTTTTAGTTTGATATTTTTTTTACACGTACGTCCTTCTATGGAAGAATATATATATATTTTTTTAATTTAGATTGTTGAATAAGTATTTGTAGTTTATGTAAATTTTTTTGGGCATTATAATGATTTTAGGTATAGAATTTTTGGGGGGGGGTGAATGGTAATTATTTTGATGACATAATGGGGTCGATTCCGATCCTGGAAAGATTTCTGTACGGCGATTCGTATAGTGAGCCGTTTGTGTACGAATCGTACGATCCCATCCGATTCGTGTAGTACGATTCGTACACAAGAAGTCCGTACGAATGTCTGTGAACCGTACGAATCACAAGGCCAAATCCGTACGACACGGACCCTCACAGTGATCCGTACAATTCGTAACATGCTGTCCGACCCGACAAGTACGATCCGGACCGGGGTGTTAGATCGTGATTCGTACGGAAAACGTTGTATGCATGATTCGTACGGAGTGCCACTTACCCACATACGTGCCCTACCCGTATGCACCGTACTCCCCGCGATCTCTGGGGTACAGTGCACACCCCTGCGGTAATGGGGAGTACGCGCCGCACCCCTGCGATCACAGGGGTACGCAACATACACCCGCAGTAATAGGATGTATGCAGCGTACTCCTGCGATCCTGGGGTGTACGCACCGTACTCCCCAGTATCACAGCGGTACGATTCGTACATCCCATTACTGCAGGGGTATGTTGCGTACTCCTGTTATCGCAGGGGTACGGCGCTTACTCCCCATTACCGCAGGGGTGCACACTGTACCCCAGAGAACACAGGGAATATGCACCGTACCCCTGCAGTATTGGGGTGTACGCAATACACCCGGGGGGGCCGTCACATATGCGGTTTGTGTCGAGATGTGTGTTTACGGGCGTTTAATAGTGTGGTACAAAAAGAGTCGTACGGAGTGCTGAAAAGCCGATTCGTACTTGCCTGGTCGGGAAATGCTGCTTCGAACTGTACGATCGTCGCCTACCGCATCATCCGTGTGTGATTCGTATGAATTGTTGATTCATATGGACCTTGTGAGATTCGGACGAAGATCTGCTGTGTGTTTGAATCGTACTCGCTCGCACTTACAGTGACGTCGAGGGTGTACGATTCGTACAGGTAAATCTCACCGTACGACGAATCGGAGCGATTTTTCCAGGATCGGAATCGCACCCAATATGTTTATATTTCATTTAAAATGTGTATCACATGTTTTAGGTTCATTCCTAATAACTTTTTTACATAAAAAGTGTTTTTCTGTCACTTTATTAATGAAAATGTAATGATTTTGTCGATATTGTAGTCGATATTGTGTAAATCGGTATTTTTGACATATTATATGTTTATTTAAAGGCGACAATATTATTGTTTGCCATATTTGTGCTTTCGATATGATTAATAATCGATATTTTTAACAACGATATTTGTGTTCTCAAAATTTGTTGTATTACTAGTTAGGTACAGGAAGTCAATATTTTTGTAATCAGGCCCTTAGTCCTCACAACACTCATCATCAGCTGCTTAAATTGACAATCTTCACACCAGCCACAACTCAAGTAACATGCAGGTAAAAGACACAAGAACCATAGTACCTATATGAAAATACTGCATTTGTTTTTCAAAAACTTCCAACACGCATTTTTGAATGAACACATTGCAGAAGGATCACAAATAATTTAATTCACTCCATTCATAAAGCTGTCTGGTGTGTCGTGCCTCTACTCAATGTAGATCCTGTCTTGTTGGAAGAACATGGCAGACAGTTAAGCGGTGGCCCGCGCACTGGCCAAAGAGAAAGGGAGAGAGAAGCACAGTGGGAGGTGCACTGCTTGTATGGAGCTAATTAACTAAACTAACAACGAAACTGGTGAATAAAATAAGAATTGAATATGGAAAATATTACTGGCAGTATGAGGATCGGGTCCGTGGCGTGATCACATAGGACGTCTGGCTCTGGGAGAGCGTATGACGAGGGTGTGTCCTGCCACGAATAGGGGGCGCCTGCGACTCATCCTGGAGATGGTTCGTTGGAGATGGGTGGCCCGGGGAGTGGAGAGAGCGCATTAGCTCGTCTCCAGAGTTGCCTGGGTAAGAAGAGGTGGTTACACGAGAAACTACTTTGCCACCCAGATCGGATGGGAAGAAGGTGGCAATAGTCGTGGTTCTGGGCAAAAGTAGCAGGGAGAGGTTGAATATCCTGACAGTAAAGAACAGAGAGTGATCACCAGAGGAAGCAGAGTGCTCTACGTCAGTCTGAAAGAAGGTAGGCCAAAACTGTGGGGTTGGCTAATGAGGGGTAAGCACATAGAACAAACAGGTGCATATTGAGGGGTGCAGGTGGTGATACGAGGGAAGGTGGTTCCCCCATTACACCCATTGAGCACATGCCCCAAGAGGAAATATTAGAGACACCTTTAACTAAAGTTAAGATGAAGGAGAAGGTTTTTAAAGAGCCGAAAATAACACCTTATCTCTACAGGAAAAAGTGAGTATTCTTTGGAGTCAACTTGGATACCAGGACACCCCCAGACCCAGAGTTTCAAGAAGGTAAACCCCCTCTCTAAAGCTAAATCTTTAAGGATCATCCCGTCTCTTAGGTCCTATTTTAAGTTACGCGAAAAAGACCCGGTAGCTGAGAAGGGCTGACTTTTGCCAATACACCACAAGTTTTGCACATTAAGGGGGTCATTAGGATGGCGGACGGACCTGCGTCCGTCCGCCACCCCCGAGGAAGAGGGACCGTCCGCATGGGCAGCGGCGGTCCCTCCATGCAAATTAGTATGTGACCGCCACCCTGGCGGTCACATCATGTTCATTTAACCTTGCGGCGGGTGATGCTTGAAGCAGCACCCGCCGCAAGGTTAAAAATGCATGTTTAACATTTACATGCACAAAGTGGCAGGCACCGCGCGGTGCCTGCCGCTTTGTTCATGTAAATGCTGGGGGGTACCATAGGTACCCCCCATGTGCACCCCCCACCCCCGACACCCTGGGGGCCCACAACGGGCCCCCAAACACCAAAGACCACATGCTTTTCCACGGCGGAAACCCGCCGTGGAAAAGCATGTTCCTGCATGAATCCTAATATGGCTGGCGGTGTCTGATAGACACCACCATCATATTAGAGCTTTTCCGCCGCGGGACTGCGGCGGAAAAGTGGCGGACGGTCTTCACGTCCGCAGATGAACCCCCTGCCATCCTAATCTGGCGGGGGGTCTTTGCAATCACTGCAGCGGTGAATCCGCATCCTCTGGGCCGGCGGTGGCTTCAGCCGGCCCGGAGGATGCGGATTCACAGCAATCCTAATCGGCCCCTAAGTTTGGCTCAAACGTAGTAGCTTCAATGGATAAGATTATGTCGGAATCTCAATATCAAGAGTGTGAACAAGATTTATTAAAAGTATCCCAAATTCTTATTAGTCCCCATCGGTTCCAATGGTTAGTGGAAGATGCCAGTACCGGAAAAGCAGGAACTGGGAAAGAGACAAAAGGTAATAAAGTTAGCATGGCTGCGGGCGCTAAAGGAGCTGGATGTGAGCAAGAGCGTGTTTCATCAGAGAGCCCCTTAGCCGAGCCGTACTTCCAAAACCAGATAGAACAAGAAATACGGGACAACTCTGTGGAACTACTAAGGAGGTCACTGGCAATAGAGGTTAAGAGTGGTTTCGCTAAATCTTTAGCTAACTACAAGAGATCCAGGGTGTGTGAGGGGCTTGCAGAATGTTTTTATTGTTAGCTTAGAGAACACTCAGATTAGAGACCTCAGTGTTGAAACTACAGGAAAGCTCGGCACAAGATCGGGAAGAACTACAAAGGCTAAGTTTGATGGTTAAAGGAAACCAAGTTAAGTTGGAAACCATGGAGAATAGCACAAAGCAAAATAATATTAGACTACTGAAGGTGCCGGAAGGAAGCGAGAAGGAGGATATAAAATCTTTTGTAGCTGACTTGCTGCAATCTAGTGCGGTGTGGGAAGGTCCAGCGGAGCTATTGGCTCAAGATATTCAGAGGGTACATCAGGATCCCTTTAGGAAAAATGTAAATAGAATAAAACCACTGAGACTCTTGGTGAACCTCCTTACTTTTACAATAAAAGAAAAAATTCTGAATGCCACATTGAGAGCGGGAACACTAGTTGGAAAAGGTGTCTCCTTTGAGATCAGATCGGGCATCTCACAGATCACGTTGAATAAGCAGTGGGAGCTAGGAAACAGGATGGATGAATTTAAAAAGCTAGGTGGCTCTGTTCAGCTAAATTTCCCAGCCATGCTTCGAGTTATGTTAAACAACAAAATGTACAATTTGAGAAGTTGTGAAGAAGCTGATGCATTGCTTGATCAGGTTAGGTTAAATAAAGAATAGGCCTGGAGGAGGGTGGTTTGGAAAGAAGAGAAGGAAAAGGGTCTCTCTGAGCTTATTGTGTTAGCAAGCAATAAAAGTGTATGGTGGTATTTTGTTTTAATAGTACACCTTTCAGAGGATCTTATATTTGAAGTGATAATTCTTACAAAAAAGCAGCGAACGTGTCCATATTGGATTGGAAAGTAGATAAGAAAGGAAGATGGGCTATACCAACAACTAGAGTGTGCAAGAGGATTTATATGTTGGTGGGTTATTATGGCCTGAATATAGATAGTATTGGGGAGTTGCAAAATGTATGTGTTGAGTTCATGTGTGGTCAATATCCGATTATTATGGGAGGGGACTTTAATGTGGTGAAGGATTATCAATTAGATAGGTCTAACAAAAATAAATCCGTATTCTGCCCCAAAAAGCAAGCCTACATGAGATACTTAATTAAACAAATTGGCCTATGTGATACTTGGAAAGAGGAACATGTCACAGAACATGGATATACATTTCACAACAAAAGGTATAACCATCAGTCTAGGACAGACTACTTTTTGATAGATCAGTCCCTAAGAGGGTGTACGAAGAGGGTGGAACATCTACCCACTCACCTATCAGACCACAGTTCAATAGGTTTGGAAATAGAAGTGAAATTAGGATATATGGTGAGAAGATGGACTCTAGACTAGAAGAGGAAACAGTAGAGTTATTTAAGAATAACAGCTCATCTTCACCTAAAAACACAGTTAGGGACATGTATAAAGCATTTATTAGGGGGATCTTGATTATTGTCTCTGCACAAAGGAACAAACAATATAGGAAAGTGATTAAGGGTTTGGAACAAGTAATAGGAATACTGGAAAAGAGATGTCATGAACAAAGTGTTGAGAGAGAGTCTAGGGAAAGATGGCAAAAAGAAATCCAAGACCTAAAGCTTAAACTTTATGGTGGGAATGTAGCAAAATAGCGCACTTCAAATATATAGTGAGAATGCGGGGAAACGTCTGACTTGGAAAACTAAAACAGAAAGGTTAAAAAATTAGATAAATGAGAAATGAGATAAACTTCAAGAGAACAGGAAATAAAGTAAGAGGAACCCAAGAAGTGGAACAAGACTTTCTTGATTTTTGGGGAAATTTGTACACAGAAGACTTAAATGCATCAGAAGATCGGATGAATAAATGGTTAGATGGTCAACTCATGGGAAAGCTCTCAGAGCAAGAGGGGAAAACTCTCAATGACGAGTTAGCCCAAAATGAGATTCTACAAGTGTTTAAGAGAGGCAAGAAAAGCAAGGCGGCGGGGCCAGACGGGATCCCTGACAAAGTCTATAAAAAGCTGAGTGATGTATTATCACCGGTAATGAAGCAGCTCTTTGCAGAAATTTGGGAGGAAGGGCTCTCGACTTCAAAGTCCTAGGAAGAGGCAATAATCAAATTATTCTCAAAACCAGGGAAAGATCCAATGCTTTGTGAGTCATCCAGACCAATTTCACTTTGAATTGTGAATAAAAATTATATGCAAGTATTTTGGCCACAATATTAAGCGGAGCAGTAGAAGGCCTGGTAGTGCGAAACCCGAAGAGATTTGTGAAAGGCAGGTACATGCACCACTTGAGTCATGAACTAATAGGGACAATTGATCTGGCAATAGGAAGCAAACTTCCTCTTGTGATTATCACGCTTGATGCCACCAAGGCCTTTGATAGGGTAAATTGGCAGTACCTTTTTACTATGGTGGATCGTTATAATTTCGTAGGGCCATAGGAAGTATTTACAGGTCCCTATCAGCAAAGATTTAATTGAATGGGAGACTTATGTCAACTTTTAAGATAACACAAGGCACTAGACAGGGGTGCCCACTCTCCACTTTACTTTTTAACTTATATGTCGAACCTTTCACTGATAAGCTAAGATTGGAACAAGGGATTTTCCCCTTTTCGCATGACACATGGGTGAAGAAAGTATCCCTTTATGCTGATTGATTTATTGATTGATTGATTGATTGATTGATTGGGAGTGACCATCTATGAGAGGTCATGTTAAAGGAAGTGAGAAATGGGGAGAATAAGTTCATGTACAAATTTGGAGACCAGACATTTTTCAAAAAAATCTGATTGAAAGTACTACATGTGGTGGCTTGGCTATGGGCTTAGATTCGGCATGTAACAAATCGGTAATGTTACAGCAGGTATGCTTCAATATGGGATTCACCAGGCTCTCTGGAATGTCTGAAGGACAGACTAGCAGGGAGTTTAAAGGAAGCGGATATAAATGCATGGGTGCAGATACTTCCGGAAGGAAAACTCTGCTCTTGGACGCAGCTTCAGCATTTAGGTTTAAAGCATTTTTATTAAGACAAAAAAAACATGGGGAAGGGGAATAGGAGGTCAAGGTTACATACAGCACAATAAAGGAAGAAGTGCATCTCGGGAGCGTTGGCGAAAAGTAGTCCGGTGGTCCAGAAGAAAAATACAGCAAATGTAAGGCAAATAAGCAATCTGTGTGACCCTCGCGTGCACCTCAACACCCCATCTAGAGCCGAGCACGGATAGCCATCAGTGACTCATCAAAGCACAACCCAGTCCCTCCGATCCCCCACCCCCAATAAAAGAAAGAGAAGGAAAACAACACCCCAACTCCCCCGTCCAATGGCCCTGTACTAGGATAACCCGCCCCAATCAGCCCACACCCCAACCCCTAAGATCCTGTCCCCCGTGCAGTCTAAACCACCGGGGTCGTCGGTGGCGTCAGCCTAAGAAGTCAAAGGTACCTCGGGCAGGTGAGCTCCCGGAATTCCGTGGACAGTAATGCTAGGAAGGGTTGCCATAGCTCCTCAAATTGATCTACATCCCCAGCCACTGTAAGCGACATCTTCTCCATTCCCAACACCTGCCAGAGCCTATGCAACCAACCCGTAATGGAGGGGACAGTGGTGGTGCGCCAGTGGACAAGAATGTTCTGGACCGCTGAGCCCAGCGCAATAGCAATCTGTCTACCCCTGCGGGACTTCAACGGATACATTAGATCATTGGGAAGGCCTAACAAAACATACGCTGGGAAGCGCGGCAGCTCAATCTCAAAGTGCTTATCCACCTCATCCAAAACCTCCTTCCAATAAGCGGTCAGCACCGGGCAAGCCCAAAGAATGTGTGAGAGGGTTCCCTCCTGTCCGCATCCCCGCCAGCACCCCTTGTCAGTGTGTCTATGCATTTCATACAGCCTCTCCGGGGTGTAGTACCAGTAAGTAGACACCTTAGTAAAGGTCTCCTTAAGTCCCGTGTGATATGCGGAGTGCCGTGCCCGATATGCAATTTTGTCCCACTCCTTATGGCTGAGTGTCCTACCCAATTCTCTGTGCCAGCGCTCCCTCCCCGGGTTATAATAGTGGAACGTCGGGGGCTGAAGGAATTTATACAAATCGGTAATCAGCTTGGCATCCGAGGTCCGAGTCACCAACCACCGCTCATACGGTGTGATTTGGCGAGCAGCGGTGTCGCACACCTGGGGTTGGAGAGCCCAGTGTCGGACCTGCATATAGCGCAGTCTGTCCATCTCCGTCAGGCCGAAATCCTGCCGAAGTTGTTGAAAAGGAATCACGCCTTCCGGCCCGTAGATCTGGAAGAGCGCCCTACAGCCCGCGCTCACCCAGTGGGAGAAGGCTCCCGGCTCCATCCCTGGGGAGAAGTCCGGGTTACCCACTATGGGTGTGAACGGCGAGGGGAAGGTGGTCAGGTCATGAGCCTCGCAAACTGCATCCCACACCCTCAGGGGGACCCGCGTAACAAAAGAGGTGTAGAGATTAGCAGGGCGATGCGCGCGGCGTAAGAACGGAACCTCTTGGAGGGTGCGGCCCGCCACCGCCTGGTCTTGAAAAAGCCAGTGTTTGTCGGACTCCCACCTGCTCCACTCCACCAAATATCGCAGTTGCGCCGCCTGAAAATATTTACGGAGGTCCGGGATACCAAGACCCCCCGCCTCCGGAGCAAGCGTGGAGAGGACCCTCTTCATCCGCGGCTTGCGGCCTTGCCAAACGAAGCGGGAGATGTCAGCCTGCGTTTGTCTTATCCAACCCACAGGGGGTTGGAGAGGCAGAGCGCGAAAGAGGTACAGAATCTGGGGCAGCACCGTCATCTTGACCGCCGCGATGCGACCCAGCCAAGACAGAAGGCCCTTGCTCCATCTGCCAAGTTCCTCCTTGATCTTCCTGCCTAGGGAAGTGTAATTGGCTGTCACCATCTCAGGCAGTGTGGGCGCCAGCAGGATCCCCAGGTATGGCACCGTAGACGAGGACCACTGCATGGGGAAAAGGCGCTGAAGGTCCCTCCTGGTATCCGCCGCCAGGGACACATCCAACGCCACCGACTTGCTCATATTCATTTTGAAGCCGGCCACACGCGCAAAGGCGTCTAGTTCCTGGACGCAAGCAGGGAGCGACCTCCTGGGGTCGTCTAGGGTCAGCAGGACATCGTCTGCGTAGAGGCTGACCGTGTGGACATATTGGCCCATCTTGACCCCAATAGCGTCCGGGTTGTCACGAATCCTCTGAGCAAACGGCTCCATGTAGAGGGCAAACAGAAGCGGCGAGAGGGGGCAACCCTGTCTCGTACCGCGTTCGATGGCAAAACTACCGGAGCTACACCCATTGACCCGCACCGACGCCGAAGGACGTTTGTAACAGTTGAAGACCATGGTGCGGAACTTCTCACCGATACCCAGTTTCCTGAGAACCAGCTCGAGGTGCGGCCAATGAACTCTGTCGAAGGCCTTCTCCGCATCAACCGATAGCAGCATCCGCTCCCCCGGGATCCGCGAGGCCTTCTCTAGTACATGCGTCACCCTCTTGGTGTTGTCAACCGTCTGTCTACCGGGTACGAAGCCAGCCTGGTCCGCCTCCACCAGTCCTGGTAAGTGTAGACCAAGCCTGGACGCTAGAATCCCCGTATATAACTTGAGGTCGACATTTAAGAGCGAGATGGGCCTGTACGAACCACACAAGGCTCGGTCTTTCCCGGGTTTCGGGATGACCGATACCGTTGCGTTCAGGAGGTCCGGTGGGATGGCGCCAGGCTCGGAGAATGAATTAAACAGTCGAGCCAGGATTGGGGCCACAGCGGTGCAAAAGGTCTTATAAAACAAGGATGTGTAGCCATCCGGGCCCGGGGCCTTACCATGCTTCAGTCGCGCTATAGCGGAGATTACTTCCTCAACATGGATGTCCCTCTCCAGATGGTTCGCCTGGGCGGGATCCAGCACCGGGAGGGCCACTGACTCCAGATAGTCCTCGGCGTCTCGCGGCGAGGAGGGCTCCCCAGCATACAGCGCTTCGTAGAAGCTGCGAAAAGATTCCGCCACCTCTGCGTCACCAGAAACAACAACCCCATCCGTGCCCACCAGTTCCTTCACAACACTACGCTGCTGTGCGACCCGGAGCCGGTGGGCTAGGAGCTTACCACACCTGTCCCCCCCCGAGTAGAAGGCATGCTTCAGGCGTAAAGCGGCATACTCCGCCCTATCAAGATCCAGTGCCGACAGGAGCTTCCTCGCCGCTTTCAACTGCCTCCAAACTCTGGGAGCCCCTGTGCGGCGATGGACCTGCTCAAGTTCCCGGACCTGCACGGTCAGTTCGTCCCTCTTACGTTGCCGTTCCTTATTTTCGGCTGAGGAGATGGAAATAAATTCCCCCCGGAGGACCGCCTTCAAAGCCGCCCACTGCGTTGCTTGGGACGTGTCGGAGTTGCCATTATGAAGCAGATAATCCTGTATGACCTCCCCTATGCGCTTCACAACAGACTTTTTATGTAAAAGGGTATCGCGAAGACGCCATGTCCCCCGAGAGGGAGAGGCCACCGGCCACTTGAAAACGCCGGAAACTGGCGCATGGTCGGACAGAGACAGGACCCCAATGTCCGCCGCTGTGGCGGCAGTGCACATTGGCCCACTCACCAGGAGGTAATCCAGCCGCGAGTAGGTGCGGTGCGCATGGGAAAAGTAGGAGTAGTCCCTATCAGTGGGGTGCATAGAGCGCCAGAGGTCGTGCAAATCCATCTCCACAATCCGATCCTTCACCGCGCGGGAAAGTTCCCCCGTCTGCGGGGAGCGTTGCGCCGACCTGTCCATAGCAGAGTCGAAAACAATGTTAAGGTCTCCCCCCAGGATAACATGGCGGTCGGGAGAGGCAGTGACGTCTACCAACACTGAGTCCAAGAAACGATCCTGGTGATCATTCGGGCTATAAACCGAGCCAACCGTAAAAGCTATTCCCCCTAGGCGCATGCGATATGCAAGGAGCCTCCCCTTCTGTTCAGCATACTTGTACAGAACCTCTCCTCTAAAGGAGCTCGCTAAAAGAATGGCTACTCCCGCAGTCTTGTTCGCCGCCGAGGAGAAGAACTGAGTGGGGAACTTGGCAGAGCGCAGCCTATGGCAATCCCGGAACAGCAAATGAGTCTCCTGCAGGAGGCATATATCCGCCTGTGTCCCCTCCAGCAATGAGAGGATCGCCCTTCGCTTCACGGGGTTATTCAGACCCTTAACATTAAGGGTCACTACCTTTAAGGACGGCATTACACCCGGGGATCAGAAACGCTATGTAGCAAGCAAGGGATCAGCGGGCGGGGCGCATGGGGCAGGCGCGCGGGAAAGGCCAGGACAGGCCAAGCGTGGGCATGGACAACATCGGACAGGACCTCCCCAACAGCAAAACAACCCTTACACCCTCCCAAAACACACTCATGGCAACTAGCCAAATACAAACTTAAACACCCCATTGTCTCAGTCAAGCCCCAAAACGGGCAAGTCCGTAGAAAACAGCAAAGTGGACGTTCAGCCACTCACCTCCATCCGCTCCCCCCCGACCCCCGGCCCCAAACCCAGCATCGTGAAGGCTAAGAACATCTCCCCCCGGAGTGAATTTAGGCCGTCAAGGCCACGCCGTTGGAGTCGGCCAAGTCCCCGGCCGCCGCCCTCAAAGCATCAGCCATGTCCTCCCTGATAGTAGGGGAATCAGGACGCCCTGCACTCGCTGGCGACTGTCTCCTCGTTGACCTCCGTCGGCTCCGTCTCTCTGGGCGCCTCCACGACGGAGTAGCTCCGTCCTCCTCTGTAGCCGTGAGCCCCAGGACCCCACAGATGTCTTGTAGGGAGCGCAGCTGGTGCAGCACCCCGTTCCACCTAAAGATCAGACGGAAAGGGTGTCCCCAGGAGTAAGGCGTCTCGTGTTCGCGCAGAAAGTCAGTGGCAATCCTGAAGGACCTGCGCTTCTGCAGCGTGATGGCGGACAGGTCTTGGTAGAGTGCTACAGGCCGCTCCCTGAAAGTTAGAGGCTGCTTCTTTCGGGCCTCCGCCATGATGCGTTCTTTCAGCGGGAAGTCGGGCAAGAATGCCAAAATGTCCGGTGGGGGCGCCGATGACTGGCGCTGTCGACCAACCCTATGCGCTCTGTCAATGCGGACAGGGAAGTCTGCATCTTCCCCCAGGATCTCTCGGAACAGGTCCTGCAGATAGGCCACCAAGTCGGCCCCCTCGTCCGCGGATGGGACACCACGCACCCGGATGTTGTTCCGCCGGGACCTGTTCTCAAGGTCTTCAGAGTGGGCCTGGAGCTCAACACATTGCTCCCGGAGGCGGAGAACGTCCTGTTGAAGATGGACTATCTCTTCATCCCGGCGCTGGGCCGCCGTCTCTACTGTTTCAACTCGCTCGCCGAGGCCCTCCACCTCCCTGCGTACTTCACGGACCTCACTGGCCACTTCCCTCTTCAGCGTTTGAAAGTCTTCCTTGAGGGAGGTAAACAGTTCCTCCATAAAGGACCTCGTGACCGGCGGCTCGCCCCCAGCCGCATCCGCCGAGGCCCGGGAGGACCCCGGCGACGGCAGTGTTCTGTCCCGCAGCTGCTGGGCCCTGCCAAGCATATCCGGCAGGGTACGGTCCCCCTTCCTCGAGCCGCCCCTCCCAGTCATCGTAGTCGCTGCAGTGGACGAGCGGGCTCAGGTCCGGCCGCCTCAGGGTAGCCCAGTCGCCGGCGAGCGCCAGGTGTGGGGACCGCTCTGCAAGCAGGGGTGCTGCGTCACAAGCGACAAAATGGCGGACCAGTCCGGGCACTGCCAGTCGCGGCGTCCAGCCAGGGCGGCGATCGGGAGCCAAAGCAGGGGTCCCCCTTCAGTACGTCCCACAGGAAGTTAGTATAGTAGCGGAGGCGACTGCAAGCACCCGCCAGCCAAGGGCACCGATGGAGGCCACCAACACCAGTCCCTCGGGGACAAGATGGCGGCAGGGCGGGGCCGGGTAGAGCGTCCCGGGCTGGTGACACCGCCGGTGCCACCCCGGAACACAGCAATCAGAGCAGTTCCGCAGCCAATGTCACAGTTCACAGAAGGGCCCGGGTGGGCCGATCCCAGCGTTGAGGCCCCCGGTTGTCGTTCACGGGGCCGGGGCCTACACAGCGCAGTATGTTGCCGTCGCCAGTCGGGGGGCCAAAGCGCAAATCTCAAATCCAAAGTCTTCCGTGCCGCCAAGACCCCGCCCGTAGGGCTCCGCAATCCTCCGGCACGCGGCGGGTCTGGTCCTCTCCGGATCGTCAGCTTTTAGCACCAGGCCCAGCCAAGGCGTCTGGACAGCACTGCAGTTCGCTCCGCCTCCCAGGCTCTCCTCCGTTCCTCGATCTTTGACAAACTTTTGAAGTGCTTCCTCCGAGGCGATTAGGGCCGAAGTGACATCAATGTGCGCGCCAAGTACTCCGCCACACTCCTCTCACCTCGCTGAGCGGCAGCGGGGGGAGAGAAGCGCAAGAAAGGGGCTCGAGCTGAGCCGGGCCGGAGGAGCTACGGGAGGAAGCGTCCGCTCACCCCGCCATCTTGGCCACGCCCCCAGCTTCAGCATTTAACTAATAAAACTGCATCAAAATGTAAATTTCTACAATCACAGAGTTGGAGAAGATAAAGAAGATACAAACACCCTAAAGCTTTATCCGAGGCACTGAAGTTTCGACACCAGAGCCACTCAAGACATGTCTTTTTTTGCAACCAGAGCTCTTCACTGAACAATTCAGTCGAGGGTTTGAGGTGTTTAACTGTACAGTTTATCATTGGTTCAACGTGATCAAGCGCATCAGTATTCCAATTCTCCAGTTGTAGATTAGCCACGTTTACACAATCACTTGAAATTGGACAGTTTACAACCAGAGCCTCCTTAAAGGTAGCGGGGGTAACCTTTATCTATTTTCTTGACCAACTCTGCCTACCACTTGCAATAGGTGTCGGAGTGGGAAAGAGGATTTGAAATTGGAAAAAATAGGATCCAGTGTATGGCTTATACTGTGCGTAGGAGCATGTACCAGTTGGACAAACTGGAGAGCTTTTAAGTCCTCAACAAGCGTAAAAGATGGCTTGGGTGTTGCATCCTCAACATGAAGATTAAAGTAACCCCCCCAAAAAAATGTAAACAACGCAGCAATATATCAGCTAAGGCAGTTACAAAATGTAATGCCAAACCTGATGGTCGATAAATCAAAAAACCCTCTGTGGGAAAGTTAGAGCCAGAGTTAAAGAGAAAAAGAAGAGAGGACAGATCTCTTCAAAGAACATCTCATAAGAAGGGGATTTCCACATGCCACCGCCCACTTAGATTCACTGAAATGTGATTCACCATTCCTTTTCTATCAGGCTTTGTCTAAATAATTATGCACTGCGCGCTGCTGCTCTCTGGCCAGGTATGTGCTTTGTAAATGTTGATACAAAGCAGGCACAGAAACATAAACGTGGTCCTGTCAAATGAATTTAAATACGACGGACAGAACCAACTCCATTTTTAGGATCTGCCGTTGTCCGTCTATCTGTGTCATTTGCCAGGTATTTAAATAGTTTCATTGGGAAACTCAAAAAAGATTACATAAAAACAACACAAACTTAGGTCTGCCAAATTAATTTAAAACGCCAAGACCTTAAGAAACAGGATCATGTCTCCAATGCTAGTTTGATTGGTTGATCATACCAGAATACGACAGAAGCGATTCTTAAGAAAAATTTGCTAAGGGTGCACCACCTGCCCATATTAAACATGTTTGCATGGATTACAAAGCAGCACAACTTTTTTTTTTAAATAGTGTCCCGAAGGCTTTAGAAAGAATGACCTCGACTAGGTCTCTCAAGGCATGACTCATGTAAGGTTCTACCCACTGACTGCAAGATGACTCACACTTTAAAAAAAAAATCATAACTTCAAATAACGTTTGATGGGCTAATTTTGACATCTGCGAGTCATCTTTTTGATACCATTTTGATATCATCTGTTTATCTATTAACGTTTTGCAATGTGATAATAGTATTTTACGTATAAATCAGCACCACAAGACTACCAAGTGTTTAGTTACATTTGCCACTCAAGATGCAAGAAACCAAAATAAACAGCTGGTGGCATCAAAATCTAAAGGATGACACCCTGGAATATGATGAAAAATAAACCTTTCCCAGCTATGCACCTTCACTTGAAAGTAGACAAGCTTGCACTCATGGGCACTGAAAACTAAGTGAAATGCTAACTCGATTTCACCCACCCACACATTAACAAAAAAGGCCAGTACTGATAATGACTAAGAGAGGAAAGAGAGAGGCTAAAATGAACAGAAGGCGAACACAGAGGGGACTGAGGCTTGCTGCGCCCATTCATGCACATGTCTGGAAATCCTAATCTTCAGAATTCCATAAACAGTCAATAGTTGTTGGGGTGTATCTCCAGAAATGAGAATACACATCCCCATTTGACTACCCTAGTCTCTTCCCTCGCTGGTTTCTCATAAGAAATAAAAACTTTCCTCTCCGAATAATTTGTAACAGTAATTTCTAATAATATATCGACTCTTACAAGTCAAAACAATCCACAACCTTCAGATCTCATCCTCTTGACGTGAAATACATCCACATTCCTCACTCCCACCTTCGAGAGTTGGGAATTCCAATTCCAGCCTCCTATCCTAGTATCCCACACATTTTGCACTGAGTCGCTTTTGCAACCCTCACAGGCATTTGAGAAATTGATTTACCCTCTCCTAGCCCACATATCTTAGTTGTAGCAGTATGAAGGCATTAACCCAGGTCAAACCTGTGGTTTTTTGCAGGAGGTCATCTTTAAATTAAATCTAATTCATATGACATTTTCATACAAGCTGGCAGTGTATTACTTTTATAATGGGCTGGAGAAAAAGATCCTCCTGACCCCCAGCTTCCATGTTTTTTTCTGACAATGTGCTGGGCTTGTCAGCATGAGGAGGCCTGCAGGTCAGTGTACCAGATAATCTTGTTACAATCAAAACATACATGCATGTCTACCAAGTGGTTTGTGGCTATGACATGTGAATGGTACGAGTAACATTTGGCAAACCGCATGGGTTTGACGTTTTCCTAACACAATACTGTTTAAATCTTTATTTTAATAAAAGGTTCAAATATGTTCAGGTCCATTAGTCAACAATCAACACTGATGTGGGACGGCTATGACTTTCTGAAATTGTCGCATTAAAGGCACTAATATGTCACTGACCGACATTCGAAAAATCCCAGAAGATTTTCACACTGTCAGCTTCATCTTCCTGGGTTCATGGTATCTGGGATAGGTCCAAGCTAGTGTAGGGAACCCACTCTGGTCTCAGCATCACTGATTATGTTCCCTATCAAGTACAGGGGTGAAAACAAAGGATATCTTACCTCATCCGAGCACCCATTTTAGAATTAGTGAAGCATTAGAGGTGTAGAAGCAAATATTGCACAACACTGATTAAGTAGCCTTTTAGCAAAAGCAAGTTCAGGAACAGCTTTACAATAAAATGTTCACCAAATGAATGCCCTCAGTAGTGCATAAGGTAGGCTCACATTTAGCAGTTCTGTGTTATGAAAATTGTCCAGATCCTTAAAAGCGTGAAGAGAAAGCATTTTCAACCTTCTCACATTGTCGTTGTTGGGATCAACTTAATTGCCAGTATTGGAGAAGATGCTGCCCCAACTTACCCGTAAGTCATGTGGGGTTTTCTGGCAAACTGTTTTGCCTTGTTTTGAGGCTTCCACTAGGGTGGTAGTCTATGTGCCTTTGTAGGAATGGTTCACAAGGAGTTCAGAGAATCCAGAGAATGATTTCTTTCAATACTTAAAAATAAATACAGGTTGGGAAATAGATTGTTTTCTGGCTATATTTATCCGTATAAATGAACAAACATGGAATTGCTCCAAAGATTTATTTTTCAACTTTTCTCATATTGTTTGTCAGCCATATCATTGTAGGTAGCAGCTCATGAAAAATTCCCTTTTATTTACTTTTATTGGACCGAGCATTCTTTATTCTTCTAACTAAAGGGCTACATCTCTGCGCCCCTCGGTGCTCTGCAGGCGTAGTTCTTGAGTGTACAGTTGGGGAGTTCTTGGTTTCCTTTTAATATGATCCCCTCCACCAGCGTTGTTGGGGGAAATCAGCTGTCCTATTTTTCCTCTTCAATCTTCCAGAGGAATTTCATACACCTTCACTATCCCCCCATAAGAAAATTAAAACAAGTAAATGCTGCTTCATATTGTCCAAACTATTATTCGTCAGATCCGAATAGCAAAGGATAGTCATACTGATAAACACCGGAAATCCAACATCCCAGCAAGGCTGAGTTTCCTCCCTGGCTTTGAATAAGGTAAGATTTTCATTTGAGTCTTAAAATGTATCACATAGTCACCAGAAATATCCAAATTACTCATATGAACAGACTATTGAATAGAGTTTAATTCATCACTCTATCTGTGTACATAGATAAGGAAAGGTTCCATTTTTACTATCTTTTACACATGAAAATACAGACAGAACTCAATCTATTTCCATGGTCTAGTAATCTTTGATAAGCAATAGGCAGGGACCCTGGAATTATGTGGCAGGAGATTCTCAAATTTTACATCAGGGTCGAGTATATTATACTGCAAGATAAGGCAAATTATGCGGCACAATGCGGCACATTTTGAAATAGTATTACTTAATTATTTCGTCATTTTTACATTTGGTAACTGAGCATTGGTTGCACCTCATTAGTACCAGCTTGACACCCAAATATAATAATAAGAATAGAAAGATGACCAGTCCATCTTTATAAAGAGCCTTCCACTGCGCAGCAACATGTGTCGCTGCAGTTTTAGTGACTTTTGAATCGTTGGAGCTAGAAACAATTTAAAAAAAATAAAATCTGCCTAGATTGCAGCAGACGATGGATTATGTAGCAAATGCAGCAAATGTATACTTCTGCGAAAATCTCTGCGGCCGCTCAATCGCATATTTGCAGTGGCCCTGGCAATAGGTCTGCATTGTAATGTGCTAACACATGCAGCATTTGCATTGTAGTGCCAGGCACACATGAGGGTGCCACCAGGAGTAGAGTTGTAAATACGTTTTGCATGCAGTTCAATTCATTCACTGGAGTAAAGGTTGAAGCATACACCGAATAACAAAAAAAGACAATATTAGATGAGAAATGAATAGTCTATGGAACGGAGCCAAAACATGCCTCAAGCCAAATTCCCAAGCCAATGGCTGGAGTAGGTTGGCCAAAGAAAGCGAATATTGTAAGGAAAAGGTCTGTTTGACATGTTCACTGTCAAAACTCAGACCTTTTAAAATGGAAACATCCAGATACGTGATATTCTTTTGCGTGTCTGTCCATGATGTCAGCCCAGCCAGCAGCTGTGCATATCGACAGCATAGAGAGTTAAAGAAGAGTATAGCATTTCTTTATCAATCACAAATGGCTGCAGATATGCGGATGTTAGTACTACAATGCTAATATTTTCAGGTGAATACTATTTCATGGTACATGGCTACTTAGTGCACTAATGCTTTGCAGACAATGAAGAGCATAACTTTTCAGTTAAATAAATATGGAAATATGTTATAAAATATTAATTTGTGGTTTGCTTTTTACCAACTAAAAGAATGTATATGGCTAAAACCAATAATTAAGAAAAAACGACAAATAAATGTATAAAGATGGAATTGCCCAAAAAATAAATAACGAAACTGGGAGCCATAATTATACACATCTTCGAGTCCACATATTGAAATAAGGAATATTTCAAGAGTGTTTATGAATTTTGAAGTGCATCACCTGCTTACACCAAAAGTGCAATCATAAAAAAATTCATTACCCTAAAGTACACTCTTAGCAATGTAAAAGCAGAAACGTATTGAGCCATAATCACACTTAAGTTAAAGTCCTTGTTAGAAATGGAGTCTCTAGTTGGCAAGGGTTTGCACCCTGTCCAAGTAGGGGCCCTCACTGTTGTCAGGTTAAGGGAATCACACAGATAAAATAACCCCTGCTCACTCTCTTGGTAGCTTGGCGTGAGCAGTCAGGGTTATCTCAGAGGGAATGTGTAAAGCATTTGTACACACACAGAGTAACACAGTGAAAACACTACAAAAGGAGTCCACACCAGCTTAGAAAATAACCAATATTTATCTGAATAAAAACAAGACCAAAACAACAAAAATCCAACATATAGAAGCCAAAATATCACTTTTAAAAGATTAAGCAAGTTTAGTCCATAGAAATCAATGGATGCATTTGTTTAGCACAAAGTACCTTAGATACGTAAAAACCAAAGACGGTGCAAGGCGCAGGGGAGGTGAGGCACCAGAAAAGCAAAGCGATGCATCAGTTCCTTACCATACAGGAGACATAATGCGTTAGTTCCTTACTGCATGGAAGGTAATGTGTCGGTTCCTTACTGCTGGTCAGGGGAGGTGATGCATCGGTTCCTTACTAGCAGGGGAGGTGATGCTTCGGTTCCTTACTGGCAAGGTAGGTGATACGTCGGTTTCCGGGCTCACGGCCTCAGTTCCTTACTATGACACAGTGCCGATGAACAATCAACGTCGAGGGACAATGCGTTGCAAATCCAGATGCACTGTGTCAAAGCAGCAGTGGTGATGCAGGCGCTGCATCGATTTCACAGCTGTGAGGCAGGTGCTGCGTCTATTCTTTGGCTGCAAGCATGTGTTGTGTTGAAGTCGGAGCGGGTGCCTAGGACGTGAGTGACATGGTGCTTGGGACTCAAGCTGTGGCGATTCTTTTGACGCGCTGCGATGGCAAGCTGGGGCATGCAGTGAAATCCATGGATGGTGCTTCAGGTGGGAGCCCCACTTTGGATGCAGGCAGCAGAGATGGTCAATCTTTTTCAGCGATGAATCGAGAAAACAGATGCTTGGAGTCGATGTGTGGATTTTCTCCTTAAGATCACCAGGTTACACTTCAAAGGGCCCAGGAACTCGATTTGGCACCACTTGGCAAGTCAGGACTCTCAGCAGACGTCCCCAGGCACTGGTAGGTAAAGTCTTAATGGTCTTGACACTTTTTAACAGGAGGCAAGCATGCACAAGCCCTTGGAGAACCTTGTAAGCAGGATGTTGAAAGCAAAGTCTAGTCCTTTCACTGCCAGGACAGAAGTAGTAAGCAGCAGGTGTCATTGACAACTCCTCCTACTACTCTAGCTCAGGAAGGCCCACGGCCTCTTGATGGCCCATCAGGATATGCAAGGCACACCTCAGCTCCCTTTATGCGACTTTCTAGAGTGAATGCACAAGATCCCAACTGTCTGCCAACCCCAACATGTATTCTACAGACAGGCAGAGGCACAGAATGGTTAAACAAGAAAATGTCCACTTTCTAAAAGTGGCCTTTTTTAACACGCAATTTAAAAACCAACTTCACCAAAACAGGTATTTTCAAATTGTGAGTTCAGACAACCCATACTCCAAATCTCTATCTGCTCCCAATAGGAAATTAAAAAATACTTCAAGTCAATCCCCATGTGACCCTTTTGGAGAGATATTGCTTACAATAGTGAAAAACAATATTAGCAGTATTTCACTATTAGGACATGTAAAACCCACCAGCACATGTCCTACCTATTAAATGTACTGCACCCTGCCCATGGGGCTGCCCAGGGCCTACCTTAGTGGTGACTTACACAGTGGCGGCTCCTCCGCTAAGGCGGAGCAGCGTCGCTTCACTTCTTTTTCAGCAGTGCAAATGATGGGCCAAATTAGGTCAAGCTACAGGTCTTTGCTTCTGGGCACAAGCTGGAGACAATAGCCATAGTGGAGAAAGTCTAAAGCCAGGTGTATCTGACAATGCGGAAAGAGAATGTGCATGCTACCCTCAACATAGCTTGAATCCATGGCTTCACCAGAGAAGCTGAGGTTCAAGGTACCCAAGAGCCCACAGGTAGAGGGATAGTTTATCACACATATGCCTCCAATTATGCTGTATAGGCTGAATGTGGTATTTCACAGATTTAAATTAGGGAAAACACCAATTAACATGGATAAGGAGGGACAGGGTCATGAAAACATCTTCGCCTACAGAGGTGTATGGAGGGTGATAGTGGGCTGTGAAAGGCTGGATGTGAACATCCATTTAACCATTAGCCCAAAATGTAAGGATGCCAGAACTTGGCACATATACCCTCGACAAGGACTGAGAAAAGGAAGAATGGTAAAACAACTTATGACTCAGCCCTTTACAGTACAATCCACTGTCCCACAACACAGGTGAACAGAGTGAAGGGATATCCAGGAGGCGGTGCTTCTCTAACGTTCAGAGGTAGAATGGGTTAGGAGCTTCCAGAAAACAGGTGTTTGGTCACAGGCATGTTCCAATATCATAACATGTATTAACACACACGTATGAGTTCCACAGTACAATTACACAAAAAAAGACACAGGACACATAAAAGATTGCCAATGGTGTTGTGAAAGGAAGATAATGATTATAGAGGGGACCTAACATACAACTATAGAACAGCATGGAGCTAGGCCATATGCAAATGTTTAAATGCCCTTTTTCAGGTACCTGAACCCAACCCAGAGGTATGCACAGTATGGCAAACAGGCCTAGTATGGCAAACAGGTCATGGTGGGCATACTGAATATCTACCACCGCATATGTGATGGACCGTTAGCATGCCCTCCAAAGGGCGCCCATTGAAGGAGAGCATAAAGGGTGCCAGTGCCATACTGGTGACGGGAATCCTGCGCTCTTTCAATAAGAGAATGGTGATAGAGAGGCAGACATGCTGTCAGCGTGGAGAAATCTGTGCTAGCAGGATGTTTGCATACATGGCTTTTGCCCAGTCCCTCAGTGGAGAGCAAGGGCTCCAAGATGGTGCCTTCTATCTGCAACTGCAAGCACAAGGATCATGGGAGTACTACACACATGTTCGTGAAGCGTCAGGTTCAACTGCACACTTCTGTGACACCAGAGTAGATATTGCATATTTTTTTTAATTATACTTATTGTTATAGTTATTTGTCACTTACAAATGGGCCAGTACAACAGAGTATGCACGGCCCATGGGCACACTGTGTGCCACATATGCTAAAACAGCCCAAATTCGTGCTATTTAAACTGCTTTGCAGTTGCAAGACGTTTTGAGATAATTTCATGCTCATTTTACAGTGTTGCAAAGTGCTCCAAATTAGATGTAAAATAGCCTTTAAGTGCAATACAACACGCTTACATTAAAGAGATTGCTTGTTGTGATCAGTCCAGTAAACCTGTCCTGTACTTAAATCATAATGACGCTCTATTAAAGCAATTCCATATCAGGCAACAACAGTCCTCTTCAGTTAGTGCAGGCTCCTTGCCCTGCAGTGGTCAGCTCTTGGTCCCAAGCCGTTAGCTCAAAAGTTCTTGTCCTTGAGGAGATGTTTGCATCCTGCTGGTTTCAACACTAAGATCCTCTGTTCTGGAGCAGAGGGCCTGTCCTCTGTGGTTGCAACTGCACCCCCTCCCTCCACAGCAGATGCAAAGCACTTGCAAGGTTTGTCGCTCCGCTGTCCCGGGCGGTAACACTTTGGCCGCATCACATTTAGCACATGAGTCAGACCGCTGACAACTGTCATCTTCCTCTTTTTCAGGCTTTCTGAATGAAGGAACTGACAGCCATCCGGCGCGTGGAATGAATAGTTGTAAGGCAGTTCAGCCACCGCTGCTTCCTGCTCTAGAGAGAAACTGCTTCTCATGTGTGTGTCGTTTTCACAATGACTTGCTTTTAGCTTCTGCAGCTTTTTGTTGAAATAAAACGAGAGCTAATAAGATAATCTGGCGGTTTTGCATCACTCCCCAGAATGCATACATGGATGATTGACAGCCGAAGGACAGTAGACCAAGTACTACTTGCTATTTGCAAATCTTTACATCAGAAACCTTTTCTAGCCTCATTGTTCCTTTTACACCTATAAACAGATTAACTATGGCATCTCCCTCTGACTTCCAGTATCCCGGAAAACCCATCTCCAGACTGCACCAGCCCACTAGGCAGTAGGCAGGTCCATCACAGGATCTGCCAAGCTCTTGAGCATCTCTGCTGCACTGTGTATCAGTTTTGAAAATCCCATTGTCTGTTCCTGATGACATCATTCTCGGATTTTGGAAGATGGGAGAAATGACTCCCGCTTCTCTTCCGCCTTTCAGAGGCATATGTCACTATTGATCATGGGATCCTTATTAAAATGTAGAATTTGCATGGGATTTGAATATGGAGATTGGGAGTGTTTGCCTTCCACATCTTCTGGTTAGGATGAAGGATGCGGTCTCTGAATGACTTCTCTACACCCGGCGGAACCCGCAGGACCACATTTTGTCTACCATGCTGTAGAATCTTTATTTGAAATTTCTGTGAACCAAGATCTTCTGTCATCAATATGTGGAAGATATCTAATTAAGCATGAAGGTGTCATCACAAATCATTCTCTAGCACAAAATAACAAGGATACAGAGGGTATCCTGGCGTTTTGACAGGTAACAGTTGTCATTTGTTACTCAACTCAGTGGTTCCCATTTTATTGACCTCAGACAGATGAAATGCTGAGTGGACTCACTGGGACTGACCTGCAGTGGATGCATAAGACTGATTACAAAAAGCGACTTGCAGGTGGCAGGTAATTTCCTATGACTCAATGCTCCCAAAAAAGACAATGTTCCTTCTCTAACCCTGAGAAGCAGCCGCCTCACAGTTCCTGTTTTGGGTGTTTGCAAGCAGAGATTAATCATTTGGCAATCTTGCTCTGAAATTTGGAACATAATCTCTAGTTGTAATCAAAGCCTACAAATTGGACTGCTAGAAAGGGGAGGCCAAACATACACATCTGCCAACTTTCAAATTAAGAATCAGGTATCCTACCAGGTTTCAGATGAATAGTTCCCATCATTGTTAACACCACCACACTGTATCAAATGTATAATCCCCCATGAAAGCCAATCCTTAAAAGCCCCTCACATCAAAACCAAACGTTAATTCAAAATCACCTCCATCAGCAACGTTATCTGAAATCCCTCAGATACCTTGCCAATTTGGACAATTAAACCATAGATAAATAGTGAAGAAGTATTTACATCCTCAGGTTGCACATCCCAAACCTTGGAGATTGTCGGACTATTCATTCTTCCTTCCTTGGGGCAGCAAAATCACATTTCTCACATCTCATACACCAATAAAGAACCCATTTTACCTTTCTCCACTATTTCCTTTCTTTCCCTTTGACCTACCATTCCTTAAACCCACTAACATCCTAAACTCCATGACTTGGCACAATTGAGGTAACTAAATGGTAATTGAATGGTTTCATGTGCCTCTTCCGGTTCCTGTTTTGTAGTAACGTGTTCTGGGTGCCTTCTGCGCCTAGTAGGTGCTATACTAAACTAAAAAGCTCAGTGATTTAAACACTCAATACTCATATCTGTATGTTACCTGGAGGTCACAGGTCTAAGTCCTAGAAAGATTATTTCTGCTTTTAATCCTTCTGAGGATAATTAACTGCCTACCATTAAGCTGCCTAATAAAACAATCTGGTATTTGCAGCACTATAAAACAGCAAAACTGCAGTTTTTGGTACTATTATTTATTACTTTTGTTATCACTGAGGTCATGAGTGGTCACTTAGATGAGGCAGAACTTGAAAAATGTGCCCCAAGATTGGGGGATTTTCTGTCTGCCCTCCTCTTGTTTCCTGTGTCTCACTTAGAGGTTGGAGGTAGTTTGGTTTCAATGAGGGACGAGCTACTGGTGGGAAAAACACTTGTGAGGACCAAATGTTGGCAGCCCCCTTCTACACCATTCTCTCTGGCATCCATTACTGTCCACATCCACCCTGTCATCTACAGCACACACAGAGAACATGAGCCCTGAAATGTTCCTATAAGCTGGGAAAAGCTCCCAGAATGTGGGGAGTATTTGTTTTTATTTCTGAAGATGGCCCCTTGCCTTCGGGTGGCCTTCATGGGTGACAACAGATCTGCCATGTTGCCATGACAATTCTCCATCATGGACACAAGATCCTTGTCCGAGAAAAATGTCCGGAGAGACGGACAACTCTAGATTCAGCAGGCCCACCTTGGAGAGTGGGGGCGGCGGTGGTGCCACCCAACACTAAATGAATCCCTTACGTAGAGTATATTCTGCCACTGGTTCAACCTTGTAGCACTCTACGTTGTCTAAAGACTCTGGAACTGGATCTACAGTTACCACCACAATCCAGAGGCCAGTTCTGCTAATGATGATATGTTACACATATTGCCTATTTACCTTATTCTCGTATTAGGTGGCTATTGCTTAAGATGTGAGTGCTTGAATTTGATGTTTATGTGATAGGATAGTCCTAATAATGATAATGATGCACATTATAACAAATATAAATAAATACAGGAATAAATAAATAAGGAAACACTTATACACCAGAGCTACATTTTGAAAATTAGATCAGTCACAAGAATCAGACATAATTGTCCATACCTACAGTCTCCACTCTTCCTGCACTTTCTTTTTGTCAAGTTGAACATGCAGCATTCTTTTTCTTCCAAACATGAGCTGAAATGGACAACTTTTGGAGAAGTGGACAGGACATGCTGACCACTGCACAACACCTGTCAGGCCATATGAGAAAGCAAGCCTTGTATGTCGTCCTTGGCGTGAACTTGATGCATTCAGCACAATCATGAGCTGATCCATCATCCAATTAGTCTGTCTTCACTTTTGATCAAGCTCAATCAGTGGCGGCCTTTCCAATGAATAGTGGTCCATCGTATGTCTTGTACAATGCAGTGATGTTACATGTTCAATACGCACCATCTGTTACTGGTTGTAGGGGTGGGTAAAGTTTTCATTTCGTCAGCAAAGTTGTGTGAAGTGCACAACTTTTGCAAAGTTGCATGCGTGACGCACTAAGTTAAACTTCGTTTGGTAAATTTTCCTGCAAAACATTTTTCGGGAGGATTTTTTTCAGTTAGAATGCTCTTTGAAAAAAGCCAGTCTTATGGGAGGGTTTCTCTTGCAAAACCTTTACATTCGTATATTTTGTTTTGGAAAGGTTGGATTTGTGAAGTCCTATAGCGTTGAGGACACAACCTGGACCAACTAGAACTTAGTGTATTTATTCATTACCCCTAAAAAAACACCAGCAATTCTAGCTTCCTTGGTTTGCTTGCACTTTGACATGTGTAGCATAGTATGATAACACCTCCTACAATGTTCGTAGAGTATGCAAAGGAATATGAACAATTGCTTTCAAATTAGTTTTCATTTGATTATTGTACTAATGTGATGTTTGTGAGCAGTATTATTTATCTGTCTATTTTTATTCTCTGAGAACAATGTCTCCCATGGTGACTGACAGCAATAATTTTGTTTGTCCCCTTCCCTAATGACTGAAACCTGCATTGGTTTTCCAAACAAAAAGTGTAGAGACCTCAAAGCCAACTACAAACGGAGTTTTGGGTGCAGCCTCCCTCGAGAAGCTCCTCAAAACAATTACTGCATGATGGCACCCACCACATTGGTCACTTGGGGATATTCTTCCCCCAAAAATATATTTTTTAATTTACAAGAATATTTTGATATTTTAGGTTAAATCTCCAAACACATTGGTCCATAGTGGATAAGCAGCCCAGCTCCTAGACGATCCTTCGTCCATAAGGTTTGATGTTGGTGTGCGTTTCACTGCGGTGGGTGCAAACAAGGCTGCTGATATAGGACCAGGCCGGACTGGGAACCAAAACCGGCCCTGGCAAATTGTTAGGCCGCCCCCCACCTCCCCCTCCGGTGGGGGGGGGGGGTGCGGGGGGGGGGAGGGGGTTGTGGGTGCCACTGAGCTCCTTTCCAGGGCCGGTTTTCGGCCGATTTTGTTACAGGGACGATTTTGCAGCTATGCTGCAAAATTGGCCCTGTAACAAAAACCCAAACCGGCCCCCCACCCGTGCGGCGCACCGGGGGATTGCCAGGTGCCCGCTACGGCCAGTCCGGCCCTGCAAACATGGAGGGCAGCAGGGCCGTCTTATTAGATTTATAGGGCCCCGGGCAAAGCAGTTCACTATCCCCTGCCTACACAACAACTCACAGGAATAAAAATGTTTAACAGAAATTAGTGTTAAATTTTAGTCTGCGTGGGGCCCCTATGCTCGTGGGACCCCCGGGCAACGGCTCAGCGTGCCTTGTGTTAAGACAGCACTGGAGGGCAGGGGAACCTGGTGCACCATGACCTCCCAGGTGACACCTGTGCCAACACCAAAGGGATGAGTAGTCTTAAAACATGAACTTAGCATTGTGCTCCTTCATCACAGGTTTTCCTCTGTATTTGCGTCCCTTCCATCTGTATGCAGGCAACTCTATTGAGAACGAACCTTCCTGTGCTGGTCTGGGAAGTGAGCTAATACCCCAAGAGGGTCAGCTTGTAGCCACATCCTGGGTACAGGCTGTGCTTTGGTGCATGTCAGACCCCCATGAAGTATTTGTTGCTGAGAGGTGAGCATCTTGTTTCTTCAAATGTAAGACAGCTGCTGTCAGTCAGCATGGCCTACAGCCCAACAAGGGCTACTGAGGAGCCAAGTGTTCATGTTTACCAGGGGGCCGGAAGTGCAAGGTCAGACTGGGACAGAAAATAGGCCTGGGCTTCAAAATAAAATTGCCCACCATTAGCGTATCAGATAGCTAAAAACAGGTTGCCCACATTCTGAACACAGAACAGGTTTGAACTTGTAAAGAAATTCTATATTGGTGCTTTACAAGGTATGGGAGACGGTCTACAACCGTGCATGCTGCAGGCAATATTTGTGGTAGTATCAGGGAAATCAACAGTAAAAACCGGTCCACCAGACCATAATAGAGGCCCACAAACTACCAAAAAAATGCACATACGCTGGCCTGGCAGGCCAGTCCTTCTGGAACTGCCAAACTGCCATATAGACCAATCCGACCCTGTGAGTGTAAGTGGGCTGTAAGAAAAGGTCTCAGTTACATGTGGGGTGCGAGCCGTGCTATGAATACCAGTGCTTTACATGTACCTGTCAAAGTAACTGGCTCCAACCACAGAAGAGTGATGCAGCCTTACTTCATCTGATGTAGCACCGGGCACGAGTAATGAGTTGGGCAGGATTGCAACTCCTCTGGCAAGGCTGTGTGTCATTCTTAACTTTTGCACTCTTCAAAGTTTGTGTATTTCACAGAACTTCACTTAGGAGGTAAAATGTTTACACAAAAGTCTTCCAAAAACCTTTTGTTTGCAGGAAAATGCTTAGGACAGAAAAGTTGTTGTTGGAAATTTTGACCACTAAAAGTAGATTTTGTGGGATTTTACTCCTGCTCCTAGCTGATTTATAAATTCACATTTTGTAAAAGTGAATATCACGAACCTTCTGAAATTCATAAAATTATTAAGATGGGGTATACAAAATCCCTTCGAAGAGAATGTGTGTCCATGGAATGTCAATACGTTTCAAGACTGCATCTTCTAGTATATGTCAAAGCATATTAAATTTTAGCACACATTGGGCACCGAGGGTCAGGTTACTTGTCACAGGACACAGATAGATTCAACATGCTATGTCCACTATCCAATGGAAATAATCGCAGTCATGCCCAGTAGGTCATCTGGGCACAAGCAAAATATATCATTTTAAAAACAGAGAAAATTAATTTAAAAATACGTTTTTTGGAGGCACCTTAGGCCAACGAGATCGTAAACTAATGTAAAATATTCAAAAACATTAAAATTCCCTTGGAAACCTTCAGTTGAAATGTGTTGTTCTTACAATACAAAGCCTAAAAACAATCATTATTTTTGCCTAGAATACCATGAGGCCCCTTCAATTTGTTGGTCATGACCTTACATATGGTATCACCAAGGACATCATAAATGGCTATACCGATGACATCACAGTTGACATAATATATGATGTGACCAAGAACCTTATTTTCACTTACCTATTATACGCACTGGAATAAACGGTTTTCCATTGGTATAGTATATATATATAACAACACCAGTAATTTCAATTATGATGTCATCAGTCACATCCTAGGTGGTGTAATGTGTTTAAATATTTGTAATGTAATGTGTAATGTTATTGAAGATCTCACGAGCAGTGCATAGGAAATGTTACGGTTGCGTAGCCAGCCACAACTGATGAGATACTGTGGTCTTTTAGAATTTCATTGTAACCAGTAAGTCTCTTTAATGAATTCCTATTACCTTTTGTGTCATATCTTACATTTCCTTCTGGAACCGGATCTCCAGCTACTAGAAGGTGCAGTGGTCTAGTCCCACAATGTCATGGACCCAGGGTCTGATTAGGAGTAGGTCAGTTAATTCCGACCCATGCAAAACCCCCTCGTTTATGAATTGCTCCGAATTACGAGTTTGAAGGTATTTTAATGCATCCGATAATCATGCAGGTCAAACCTGACGCAATCTTAAATGGAAAAAGGATACAGTATTTACCATATCATGCGGATTTCTGTGCATTAAACACATAAACACAACAATCAGCTAGTTATTTCCCACAACATTGGAATAGGAATAGGTGTGATTTATCTAACCCAATAAATGACGTAACCTGTGGTATTGTTATTTATCACGTTTGTTAAATAATACCATATCTTAAGTATTATTCAGGCCTTAAAAATCGTGTCACAAACATATTCTGTAACAAATTTTGTTTACTAATATATTGCCCTATTGGAGATATTTTTCAAAATGATATCTGGGACATAATATTTTTTTCTAGGATATTCGGACATGCAAAGAGTTGTTGGCAAACCGGCTGATAAAGTGAAGAAGTGAGGAACCCACAGACTCCCCTTGGTGTGTGACTGAAAAAGGCACACAGATTTGTTGGCTATCACTGCTTTGGTCTTCGCTACCAGCCTGCACTCGGCAGTGATCTTATTCAGATGTTAGCTGAGAGTTTGGAACTTCTGACGTGTCTAGACAAAGAGTAGACCCCAGAGATGCAGCAGCAGCTGTTGTGCCCTCGTTTGTGCCTTGAAAGCTTATACCGTCACAAAAACGGCTCCCTTATCCATCTTCATCCATTTCACTGCTTTCATAACTACGTTGTGAGCAAGGGGAAATCTGTTAATTCGATGTGAAAGCATTAAAAATTCAAACTGTCGACCATGCCTGATGTTTAATAATCGATGCATGTATCAAAACATAATTGACCACCTTTAAAAAACATACACCACCTTTTCTTGAGAGAAATGCATCCTGGTTCTTTGATCGTTTACTAGGGTTGCACAAAAATGCTGAACTGATAGGTTGTTCATTTGTTTTTTGATCACCCTCTGTTCTTGTGCGGTTTTAGGTATCGACAGAGCCTTCAAGGTCACAGGCCATATGCTGCTGCTGATCAGAACTACCAGTCTGTATGCACGTGCACAAAAAAAGTGATAAACGCTGTGTTAGTTAAGTCTAACTATTAAGGGGACAGTTCACAAAGTTATTTGTACGTGTAAGCTTAGTTTATGAGAGCGAATACCTTTTCTTTAAAAATGTAAATGCAATTTTTGATTTCACAATAGTTGGTTTTACTCTCATAAAAGGATTTAACTACAGTAAGAGCATGATTTAGATTTCGCCAGATGGGTTACTCTACCACAAGGGCAACAGATAACCTGTCCGCTGAAATATAAATCCCATGGAATATAACGAGATTTATATTTCGGCGGACAGGAACTCTGTAGCTGTTGTGACGGCGTAACCCGTCCACCGAGATCGAAATCAGGAAATAAGGGGTTATTTAGGAGCCCTTGCGTCACTTTTGCCCCTCTGGTGCTTCACTTTTTGTGACGCACCAGCAGGGTAAAAAATGCGCCATGACTCGTCCTATTCACAAAGTGACGCATCTAGGTAGATACGTCACTTTGTAAACCCCTGCGCCAAATTATATATGCGCCAGGTATAATGTATGCAGGGTGGGCATTGTGACACAAGTAAGCCTCGTAGAAATGACGCAGTGAAATCTATGAGATTTCACTGCGTCACTTCTAGGATGCAAATGCATCATTATCTTATGTCTGCCTCACAGCAGGCTTAAGACTGTCGCAGGCACATTGAAATGGGACTTTCCCATGTTGAATGGCCCATTGCTGAAGTTGCGTCACTTTTGTGACACACTCCAGCAATGCGTAATTTTTGCCCCTACAGATAGGTCAGAAATACGACTTATCTGTAACTCCTTGCGACATGATGCGTCATATTGTAAATATGACGCATCCAGCATGTCGCAAGGAGGCCGCAATGAAAAGTGACGCATCGCTGTTTTCACACAGTGATGCGTCACTTTTCATAAATGAAGCCCAAGAGTCTACAGCGAGAGGCTGGAGAAGGATGGAAGAGTCGTGTCCAGGTATGAAATGCTCTGAAAGTTTATGCACAACCACAAACTTACAATTTAGACGGTATTTACAGACTTACTGCCTGCCCATTCTCATCCTTAAAAGTCACATATTCACCCTTGCCCAATCAATCAATCAGAGTACTTGTAGAGCGCGCTACTTATCCGTGAGGGTCTCAAGGCGCTGAGGGGAGGGGGGTGCTGCTACTGCTCGAAGAGCCAGGTCTTGAGGAGTCTTCTGAAGGCAAGTAGGTCTTGGGTCTGCCGTATGTGTGTAGGGAGGGTGTTCCAGGTCTTGGCGGCGAGGTAGGAGAAGGATCTGCCACCGGAGGTAGTTTGTTGGATGCGGGGGACAGCGGTGAGGGCGAGGCTGGTGGAGCGGAGCTGGCGGGTGGGGGTGTAGAAGCTGAGTCTGCTGTTCCGGTAGGCTGGTCCGGCATTGTGGAGTGCTTTGTGTGCGTGGGTGAGGAGCTTGAAGGTGATCCTCTTGTCGATGGGGAGCCAGTGTAGGTCTCTCAGGTGGGGGGTGATGTGGCTGCGGCGGGGGACGTTGACGATCAGTCGGGCGGAGGCGTTTTGGATGCGTTGCAGTCATCATAGGTGTTTGGCTGGGATTCCTGCGTAGAGTGCGTTGCCGTAGTCCAGTCTGTTGCTGACGAGGGCCTGTGTCACCGTTCTTCTTGTTTCGGTCGGGATCCACTTGTAGATCCTGCGGAGCATGCGGAGGGTGTTGTAGCAGGAGGAGTAGACAGGGTTGACTTGCTTAGACATGGAGAGGGAGGAGTCGAAGATGAATCCTAGGTTGCGTGCATGGTCGGTGGGTGTTGGTGCTGTTCCCAGTGTGGTCGGCCACCAGGAGTCGTCCCAGGCTGAGGGGGTGGGTCCGAGGATGAGTACCTCCGTCTTGTCCGAGTTCAGCTTTAGACGGCTGCTCCTCATCCAGTCGGCGATGGCCTTCGTTCCCTCGTGGAGGTTGGTTTTGGCGGTGTGTGGGTCCTTGGTGAGGGAGAGGATGAGCTGGGTGTCATCGGCGTAGGAGATGATGTTGAGGGTCGTGATGGCGGGCCACTTATGCGAGGGGGGCCATGTAGATGTTGAACAGCGTTGGGCTGAGGGATGAGCCCTGGGGAACGCTGCAGATGATGTCGGTGGCTTCGGATCGGGAGGGTGGGAGGCAGACGCTCTGGGTTCTGCCGGAGAGGAAGGATGTGGTCCAGCCAAGGGCCTTCTCTTGGATTCTGGCTTCTAGGAGGCGTGTCTTTAGAGTGCGATGGCAGACCGTGTCGAAGGCAGCCGACAGGTCCAGGAGGATGAGGGCTGATGTTTTGCCGTTGTCTAGTTGGCGCCTGATGTCGTCTGTGGCTGCGATGAGGGCTGTCTCGGTGCTGTGGTTTCGTCTGAATCCGGACTGGGACGGGTCCAATATGTTGTTGTCTTCCATGTGGCGGGCCAATTGTATGTTGATGATTTTCTCGATGACATTTGCCGGGAACGGGAGCAGGGAGATGGGCCGGAGGTTCTTGAGGTCCCAGGGGTCCGCCTTGGGCTTCTTGAGGAGGGCATTTATTTCGGTGTGCTTCCAGCTTTCCGGGGAATGTCGCTGTTTCGAAGGAGATGTTGATGACCTTCCGTAGTTGGGGTGCGATGGCTGCGTCTACTTTGTTGAATACTTGGTGTGGGCACGGGTCTGACGGAGATCCTGAGTGGATGGAGTTCATGACCTTGCGTGTCTCGTCGTCGTTGGCGTTGGACCAGGAGGTCAGGCGGATGGCGCTGGTGGTGTTCACAGGGGAGGTGGAGTCTGGCGAAGTCGGGCGGTTGTGGTGTTGAATCTGGCGTAATCGTGGCGGTCGTGGTGTTGAGGGCATGATTTCATCCATTTACGGGATAGAAAGGGGGGGTGGAACATGTGTAGGTGAAGATACTTCTATAAAGGGAAAAATAAAATTAGCATTGTTGATTTTTTGTAAAAGAGTGGCATTGCACCAATGGTCTGATGTTTTCCTTGTGTACAGCTGTGAACCATGTACAATAGTGCACAGGAAAATTACAAATTCACAAAAGATACTGCCTACTCTATTTTCAGTTAGTCATATCGAAGGTCTCGGAGCCTGGGGAGTTTGAATGTGTCAGAAAAAGAGATAGTGTAGCGTAATAAAGATCAGCCAGGAAAGAAGTGAGTCATTGAGCGTGGTTAAGTCCCAACCGAACTCTGCACACACACTGTTAAACCATAACTGTTGTTCTTAAATAGCTTCTGCTTTTAATGTTGCATCGGGGATTCTAACTTGGCATATTTATTGCATTGAAACGCTTCTATTTTAATAAATTGCTTCATTTTTTGACCGCAGGTTGGGAGCGGGTAACAGGGGAGCAAATAGGGGGCGGTGGTGGGGACAAGGAGGAGGAAAGTATTCCATGAGGGAGAGCAAAACCAGGGGTGGGTGGAGATACAAACATAGGGAGAGAAAAATCAGACTATAGTGGTACGGAGCGTGAAACACACCAACGTGATATAGTGCACAGGGAGCAGGAAGAAGTACACGAGAGAGAGAAACTTTGATAGCAGGGGCAGGCATTTATGGGCAGCACACATTGGGAGAGAAGGCGATAGCTGGAAAACATGTGCACTCCCATGGAGTGCATAACCAAAATGAAAAAAATGCTCCTAAAACTGAGCCATGGAAGTATAGAAGTCAGACAATCAAAGAGATCATGAATAGACTTTGCTTCAGGGGAGGGACACACACACGATGGATAAGCTGGGACAAGGAAAGCAATTAAATAAGAAGCAAGCAAATAAGAGTGACATAAAAGCCAACCAATGGTAAGCAATCAAAGAGCTGTAAGAACCTGTACGTTCTTGGTAAGCCCAAAATGGGTCTTCTGCAACCAGACTGCTAATGCTGTCTGGCAGACTCGACCTAAATAATGCAAAGCGAGGATGTGGGAAAGGGAGTGCAATGAAGTCTGGGTTCTTGATGCGCACTTACCTACTCATGTATGGTGGACTATCATGGTATCACAGTAGAGTGTCATGTGGAAAAAGACTGTCACAATCCTACCGAGTGGTACTTCCTTCATGAATCTCGAAAAATCTTTTTGACATCTTGATTTGAAGAGAATTCCAGATGGACCAATTTTGGCATTTGAGAGGTTTTTGTTTCTTGCATGGCGCTAGCCACGACCTTTTGATTTTATTAATAGATCATTTCAGCCAGATCGCGGTTCAACTTTGGTCTGTCATTGTGTCATTCACATTTTAATTCCATCCACTACAGCATACACAATGGGGCAATGGTTCGGCTCTCTTCAGCCACTGGCTAACTTCACTGTGAGTAGTGGCATCCTCCCTTTCACAAGGAGCAGATCCACATACAAGTGTAGGCACTGTTAACACCACTACTGGTTGCAGGGGACACTAAGCATGCATAATCCTTTTCTTTTGCAGTTCTAAGACTTATGCCTAATCTGTCAAAGTAATGTGCATAGCATACAATTGCCAGGAAGAGTTCTCAGTGTGAAGGCTGTGATAGCCTTTCACTGGACCAACATAAAGAATGCAGAGATGTTATTTACATGACCTTTCAAGACCAGACAGGACACGTCAAGGGACACATCACTTTTGAAATATTATCATGGAAAGGTCTTTTTCTTTCCCTACATCAGGACAAAACATGTTCAAATAAAGAGAGAAAGCTGAAAGTATTAACCTTCTGAAGCAGAGAGATATCCTTTAAAGGCAGATCAGAAATGTGGGCTCCAAGCCCACCGAACAGTGAACGCTAGTCAGGTTTTTTATATCCACAGTGATTACGCATGATGAGATTTTATAGTAAGTTAATTTCTGTAGAGAGTACTTACATATTTGTTGGACACTCTAAAATGTTAACTGGATTTTACTGTCTAGGACATGCCAAGTAAGACAAAATAGTTTCTCTATTACCCCTGGGATCTCTAGCACAAATGGTTTTAAAGAGAAAATGTAGATTGTCTCCTTATCAACAGCAATTAGCAGACGGAATGATGCAGAGCCCGCAGTCGCCGGATATGAATATGGATCTCTAGACAGTCCGGAACATGCAGTACTTCTGCGGGCATTAAGGCTGACATACTAATTCATGACATATAGAGCACCCATGGGAAAACACTGGCATACTTAAAGAAATTCATGGCATGTGGACACTAATGGCAAAATGCTGGTACTCGCACACTGGAGGCAATTCTTGACACAAAGGTGGACAACGTGGCATATGGGAGGGTGGCAAGCTCCCCGCACAGCCTTATTGGAAAAGCATTGAAATTCGAAAGCTTTGTGTGTTCGTGTGGCTTTCACTTTTGGACTCCATCAACTAAAATGTATTTATTTATTTATAGAGTTTATATAGCGCAAACATGACCCAGGGGTATCAGAGCGCTTCACAGTTACATGAGGTAGATAGTTTGTAATACAATGGGTATAGCACAATAATATAAATCTGGTTCCGGTATATGCCTTTCTTATCAGTTTCAACAATAGCAAGATTAAAATACGCCAAATGATATGTAAGAACTGGCATTTGTTGAACGTGGTGCTGAATGAAATGCCAAAACCACATTTCGCATTCTGCCTTGTCTCTAACTTGAAAAATAGATTGGTGCATTCTTGCCCAAGAAATGAAGTGGCATATACAGTCAAACTGCCTATAGGACATTTTCCATGTGGGGAGATGTGATGTTTGTAGACTCATGTCTTTGTCTCAAAGTGTCAAATTAAGCAATGGCCAAACCTGGTTTCAGAACAAACTTAGTAATTGTATTACCAGCTTTGTTATCTATAGGTTTACATGTCTATGTGATCTACACTATATTGGCCTCACGACCCATAAAGTGAAGATCAAGATGCAGTAACATTGCAGTACTTTGAAGTTGAGCAAACTATCAACTCAACTGGTGCAACATTTAAATTAAGTTAGCCATGGTCCACAGGCTTTTAAGTGGTTTGTCTTAGAACTTCTAGGCCAGAGATGTGTTGGACCAGAGGAGGCACACTATAAAAAAGAATGGTCGTAAACTTAATTTAGTAAGTGAAACAAATCACAGCCTACAGTAAAACATTTGACATACTATTTACAGGCCTGTACTTAATTGACCCAACGTATCTGATACAATTAGTTAATCAGAATGCACAAACCATGGATTGTTAAGATAACAATCGATTTATTTTATAACAATGAGCGCAATCGTATTTGCCTTACTGCATTGTTATACAATCTTGGTTCAAAAGGGGGGGGGGGATGCTCCAAAGAGAATGGCACAAAGAAGAAGTGCTCAAGTGTGGGAAGGTGAGTAGAGTTCAAACAAGGTGATATACGAAGAAGTTTAGAAAAGTGTATACATTTAGACTGATCCAGAAATATCAGTCTTATTCTCCTGGCCACATTTACATAGTACATTTGCAATGCATTATTATTGATTGTAGAATACACAGTATAATTCTTGTGTGGCACGTTTAAGATCAGGGGTTCGTGGTCCAGGTGCAATGCTTGTGGGCGTTGACGTTTCGACCCGGCTTGGTGGCTCAAGGGGAGTTTGGGGCCTCGGCCTGCGGGTCTTCCTTAGGACAGAAAGGGTGACCTGAATGCAGGTGTGATTCCAGAGTTACCCAGCCGCTTGGTCTGGGTGGAGCAAGGACTCTCCAAAGCTTTCTGTGGAGTCCGTCCACATCCAATGTGAAGTTAGGGTAATTAATTGATTTTCAATGCAACTGGGCTGGAACTGCTCCGGTCCGATCGAGGACGACGAACACGTGAAATCACAGCTCAGCATTGATTGCATTGAAAATCAATTCATTACCCTTTCTGTCCTGAGGAAGACCCACAGACCAAGGCCCCAAACTCCCCTTGATCCCCCAAGATGGGTCAAAACATTGACGCCCGCAAGCATTGCACCTGGACCAGGAACCCCTGATCTTAAACGTGCCACACAAGAATTATACTGTGTATTCTACAATCAATAAATATGCATTGCAAATGTACTCCTCAAGACCTGGCTCTTCGAGCAGTAGCAGGCCCCCCCACCCCCACCCTCAGCGCCTTGAGACCCTCACGGGTAAGTAGCGCGCTTTACAAGTACTCTGATTGATTGATTGATGCTATGTAAATGTGGCCATGCGAATAAGACTGAGATTTCTGGATCAGTCTAAATGTATGAATTTTTCTAAACTTCTTCGTATATCACCTTGCTTGAACTCATCTCACCTTCCCACTCTTGAGCACTTCTCTTTTGTGCAGTTCTCTTTGGAGCAAGCTCCCCTCTACGGCCCCCCCCCCTTTGAACTAAGACTGTATAACAATGCAGTAAGGCAAATACGGTTGCGCTCATTGTGATAAAATAAATCGATTGTTATCTTAACAATCCATGGTTTGTGCATTCTGATTAACTAATTGTATCAGATACGTTGGGCCAACTAAGTACAGGCCTGAAATTAGTATGTCAAATGATGTACTGTAAGCTGTGATTTGTTTCACCAACTAAATTAAGTTTAGGACCATTATTTTTCACACCACGTACTACCCAGGTCAAAAAACCATTGGGTCACCCTATTTTTTGATAATCACTATAAAAAAGAGGCACGTTGGATATTCTCCAAACAGACCGATAAAAGGTGTCTCCATAAGGTGGTGGAGTGGCACAAGATTCAGTACTGAATTATTGCTACTGATGATTTAGGGTGGGCCTTAGGGTGGGGAAAGGGAAGTGAGTGCAAGGGTTTATTACTCTATCACTTTAGTTAATAATTTTTATGGTTTATTTGCCATGTGTATGGCCACTCTGTCAGTCCAGGTATCTGGCCCTTGATTATGAGGGTGTGGGTCTAGTTGTTGAACCTCCTAAGTAAACATTATCTTGGGTTTATGTCTCTTCAAGGTAGAAAAATCCCACCTTCTGTCCCCATTGTACTCCCCGTGACTCTTGCGTGGACATTTTGATTTTGACATACTTCCAAAATGGCGTTGCATATAGGTGACATTCTAGTAGTGCAGGTGGCGATTTTCAGTTTCCTCCCCCTTTCCTTCGCCCCTTCCCATATGGTGTTATGGAGGGTTGCGGCACTAGCATTTGATCTGCCTTCCCCCATAACTTTTGAGCAGTCATTTTTGTAGTGGACATACCTCCAATATGGTGTGAGGGAGGTTTGCCGGTCAAATGTATGGTTGGCTTAGCACGTGGCCTACCCCAGAATCTTGATTTACCTAACTGCGTTGCTGGAGAGGCTGTTTTGCTTATTCATAGTCTGCCAGTAATGTAGATAAGTGTTCGGGTGTATTACTGTTGTATGTAATGGATAGTTCTATGTGTGAGTATAGGATCCAGGGGGGAGTGATTGGATTGTAACACTCTGTGTTTGTAAATATGTAACAATGAGTAGTGGATATGCACTACTGACTTTGAGCTCAGGAGTTTGCTTGTGTTATTGATCTTCATTTGCGAGAATGGTCCCCATTGAAATGCAGGAGAAAGATTTCTTGTGTTTTGATTTTTGTTTATTATCATTAATTTATTTTACTTGTAAGCGACTCATGGCCCTTCTTCTTGAGGGTACTCCCATTGTCCACTGTCAGACATTCACCTGGTGGCCATATGGTAAATATATACTATTACCAACAGAGGGGGTCTGCCTAAGAGTGAGCACAATTGTCTTATGATGATGTTGCTGTTTTTTCTACTTCCCACCTCATTTTGTTTGCTTCATTTTAGGAAGAGTACACAGTTGGTCCTTATGCGTGATGAATTTGCCTGTATGTTGGTCTTGGCAATGAAATACGTCGGCAATTCGCAACTTTCGTGTCTAAACATGTTACAGTGTTTTTATCCAGGAGCCTGGGCATATATAGTAAAGTATCTGAGACAAGTCTTTTGGCCTCATTTTCATAATTTTTCTGTTGTGAGAGGAGGTAACCATCTCTGGTATTTTGAGGACCCTTAGATCGTTGGCTGCAATTTTGAGAAAGTGATAAGTCTTTACTTATATACTCAGCATAGGTGAAGTCACTCACTGTTTTTGGGTTCTCCTGCTAAAATAGAAAAGTGTCAATGAGGATGCAGCAAGCCAGTTCACCAGCATTAGCTAACAGGCTCATGGTAATCAGTTACGTAAGGCACTTCCTATAATGTTTTGTTTTTAAATTAATATCCCTTGATGTAGGTTCCACTGGCACCATACCTTGTTGCATTAGGATTACACCCCACTGTATGACGTGACTCTGATTTGCTCCAGAGTTTCACAGTAAAGCTGATGTGTGTCTTGCGGACCTTGTTCGAAGTAGTTATTAGAAAGACTACTGGGTGACTGACATTGGAATTTTGTTGTCTTTGATAGGGTGGCAAGCATGACAAAATGCTGGCCCTGACATACTGAGGTACTTTTGACATGGGGTCACCTATGGTATATGCACTACATACAATGCAAAATTCTGGCACTTGCAAATTGTATGTCACTTTTGATACAAGGGCGCTCACACTGGGAATGGTTGTTCATGCCAGCATGATTTCAGCTCAGCTGCTTCCACAGTGTTTGATATACCGTCGAACAGAATACCTGTGTAAAAACTGAGTTTAGTGAAGCCCCTGATGAAGGGCCAAAGCCCGACATGCATTGGTCATACGAATATTTGTTAAACGAAATGTGTGATTCTAAGTGAGGATCACTGTCATGTTTGCATCACGTTGTTATTAACCAAATGAACATTTATGAACTCAATAAAGTGAATTGAGAAGGAATTAATTGAGAAGTGGAAACTACTTTTTTGTTCGAGTGCAAGTTGGAGATGCCCCTCAGTCCGTGACGATAGCACTTTCAGAAAATGCTGGCACTGACATACTGAGGTACTTTTTGACATAGGGTCACCTATGATATATGCACTACATAAAATGCAAAATTCTTGCACTTGCATATTTTATGTCACTTTTGATACAAGGGAAACCCATTCCGAATGGGTGCATCCATGTTAAAATAGTGACCCTGGTACAATGAAGATAATTTTTGACATAAGGGGACAACCATAGCACATTTTGAAAAAAATGCAGTCAACGTTTGGGAAACGCCAGGTTTTATTGACTTGCACACCATGAATGGATTTCAATATTTAATGAGTGGCCTTTCCACGCTAATAGCGTTTTAGCAAATTTAAGTGAAAATTGTGATTTAAGATGTACTATTTCATCCCATTCTTCTCCATTTTTTTTCGGGGGCAGAAACGACCTAATAGAGGTCTGGCTAACTCACTTCACTTGTTCGCTACAATTCAGGACAAGTATTATGCCCCTAAACTGTCAAAGAATAACTCATCACCATTATATAGGTGGTATCTAAAAAAGACATTTGTTCTGTTGATTTACCAATCATGCAGTCATTATAGAACTTAGTGATATCAACTGCTGCGATGTTAGGTTAAGGTCACATGCGTTTCAGGACAAAATAAGTTTCAAGGATTATATAATGTCACTTCCTGTGATACCATCAACGTCAAGGGTATGTTTTGTCACTTAAGCTGCGCCTGGGTGACTCAAACCCCATACATTAGCTGTACTAGAAGTTCAAACTTTTGCCCTTAGTTATTTGTCGGCCACAATAGTACAAGTCACAAAACCTGCATCAAGGTGGGTGCCTACTTAAAGGGTCACAAGCAGCCTTGAACTTTTATTATATTTCAGTTCCACTGAAATAGCTCTTCTTACAGCCCTCTCCCATTTTATTTTGTAGATAGTGCTTGGTTGTAAGGATGTAGCTTTGTAGTATTGTACAATATGACACTGTATAAGACTGCCTTCCCACATATGGCGATGTGCACAAGGATATTGCAGTTATAGTGCCAAAAGCCACCTTTTCAGGTTTGTGGAAAGTCCAACATATGTTTTACATCACAGACAAAACACCACGGGATTCCCCTTGAAATTGGGAGATTTCACAGTCATGGGCATCGTTTGTTACTTTGCTAGTCTTCGAAAGTAATAATAATTTTGCATCTTCGCCCTGCGCTCCCTAGAGGTTTTTGATAACATAACATAACATTTAGAAGCATGATAGATTCAAAAGGTTTCGGTCCTCATAGCAAACGAAGTTGCAGGCAGATGCAGGGTAAGATTACATAAAGCAAAGTTGAGGCAAGGATTATTTGCATCAATTCATCAGTACAAAAACCACTGCACCGATTGGCTGATGCAAAAACGTAATTGTTTCATCTATCAATTGAGGAGCATGTTCGTGCAGTGTACAGTCGCTTGGTGCAAACTTGTACCTCACTAATAATGTGGCACTATGTAATTTGGTCCTCATTGCTGGAATTCCAGGTTTGATTGTTGCTGCTGTGAAATGGCCGCCAGGTGCAGGAGTGAGGTCTGGTTTAAAACCCCACAGCAGACATTTTAACCTTGCATGCCTTTCGATGCTTCCATCTCACTTGTCCACGGGGCCCTGGGATGTAGCTCTGGGCGGGCCTGAACACCTCGGTGCCTCACTCTCCTGACCCCACACTGTTGTCAGTCTGCCACGCAGGTATGGCAGGCCTGAAAGGGGAGGTCATAGGTTAACTACCGGTGCACTCTGATGCTGATACCATCTGGGGCTTATCTAAATTCTGGGAAGGGCCGGCGGGGAAGAGAAGCCAAGAGGGTAGATGTAGAGATTTCTGACCACAAATACAATAGTAACACCTGTAATCTCGAACATTCTTTTGTTCATTACCTCTATTTTCATAACCTAATAGGCTGGCCTAGGTAGGGGACAGATACATAATGGGAAATGTGGCTTGGGACAGCTAATTTCTTAGATTAGGGCTGAGCGGGACTGGGGGGGGAGTGTTTCTAATTTTTCTCCGCACAGCAGCATTTTTTCTCTCACACACAGGCTTTATTTTAGAAGAGACATGTGTGTTATTTATGCTATGCTTCCCCGCACCCCCATACTAAGAACCGCGCGGTCTCAGTCACCCATGACTTTCTTAATGGCACCCTGGCAGGCAAATTCCAAAGGCCGAGGGGTCCTGCCTTCACGTCACAACAAGACCTCCTGTGCAAACACCGAAGCAAACCCCCTGTCCACAAACAAATAAATAAACATTTTCCTCTGGAGGCAAAGCCGCAATTGGGGGTGCTTCCCGGGCGTCGATCCCCGCCCTCACCACACAGGAGTAATGCGAATACCAGATCACGGTGTCAGCTTGTCATACATGTAAACATCACAAAGGCCCGTGTGTCGTGACAAGAAAAGGCAGATGTTTGCGAAGGGGGCTTTTTACGGCTCTCGGCCTGTCCATTCCCACCTGTTGCCTAGAAGTGCCACCTCAGTGAAGAATTTCATGAGGCGCCGCAAGACTCTCCTGAGGGGTAACTTTAGACTGGGCCTGCGCTCGGCGCAGGCGCAGGACTGCGCTTCACGTGGGCCCCACACGCGCGCGGGCCTTGGCTGGGCCTGCGGCTTTGACGGCTCCGGTGCAGAGGCGCGTGGAATGTGATGGCCGCGCGTGAAAGAGGCGCGCGAGCCTCTGCAAGCCGGCCGTCTGTGCAAGGGGGTCTCGGTTGGTTCTTACAAATGTCAGATTCAGAAAATTGTGACGCCAGGTCTCGAAACACTCGCAAGAGGATATTTATATGTAAACGTGTTTAACGATGATTTCTGTGCGATTAACGCGTGGTCGATGTTTTTTTTAATAAATATATACCTCATTCCTTTTCGATCTTTCAACAGTACCCTCCGTAAGTTGACCTATAGGAATGTTTAGAGTCCTAATAAGGGGAGGGGTGAGTATTTCCTCTGCTGCCTTTTGGCTACCTTCACGCTATACAAACAGGGCCGGACTGAGAATGCCAACCAGCCTGGCAATTAAGTCGGACAGGTGGGGGGTGAGGGGGTTGTGCTAGTGGGAAACACTGCTGCTGCTTTTGTTACAGGGGCCGATAATGCAGCACTGCTGCAAAACCGTCCCCCAGTAGACCAAAAACAGCACCCATAGGTCCAAAACCAGCCGACTCACCAGGAAAATGTGTGGTGCCCGCTGGGCCAGTCCGGCCCTGTATGCAAATATCAAATATAACCACTTTGCCTCTTTCCATAGTCATATTTTGGCATTGTGATTTCCTACCAGATAGTGTGGTAACTAATACTTCTGCCTCCCCTGCCCCAAGCGCCTATCTTATGTCACTCTCCCTTCTTATCAAAACAGTCAGAGCCCGCACCCCAACCGGTGCCGTACTCTGACTGACTCACCAGTGTCATTAGAGTTTTCCTGATGGCGATGTGGAAATTAAACTTCTAGCTGTTGTCCCAAGGGATGCCCCATTTCTGGCCTTTGACTGCTCCTGTAGCTGGCATGTGACTCAAAACATTGGGGCATATACACAACCAGGGCCGGACTGGCGGTAGTGGGCACCAGGCGTTTCCCGGTGATCCGCCAGGGTGGGGGCTGGTTTTGGACCCCTGGGGGGCCATTTTTGTTATCAGTGCTGGAAATATCAGACTCGGTAACAAAACCGTCCCTAGAAAACAGCTCGGCCGCACTACCCTTTTTCCCCCATGGGGGGCCGGCCGATCAGTTTTCCAAGGCCGGTTTTGGTTCCCAGTCCGACCCTGTTCATAACCTATATTTTGTAGCACACTTTGGTAGTACTATAATATTACAACTAATGCAGGGAGAGGATGTGAGGTAATTTTGGGAACCAGATTCAAGTCCAGGTGTAGGATGAAGATCTTCTGATTCTGGGGAAATCACGTAATCTTCCCAAGTCTAAAAAAAAAGTAATGTGACCTGCTGTAATGTAACTGGTGCTCATGTAAAGGGTTCCAATGTATTTTGTGTTGAGTTGGTGCTATATAGAAACTGCCCCCCAAAAATACTACAAAATATTAATAAACACCCAATTTGCACTACCCTTTTTTCTGTTGATTATCTAATCCTAAGCGGTACAGTGGCAGTTCGGGCTGGACTGATCCCATGAGGCACAGGGTCAGACTGATTTGCATATGGCCATGTCTGAACTGGGGTGGCAGAGTGGGCTAAAGAACGGTGATGCATTAAACCCAGATCTGTTGACTGGGTGTGAGTGTTTGATTGGTTCAGATGCTCTGTCCATCACCACCCCATTTTGTACCGCTTTGTTCGCCATAAGTTGGCAGGGTATGCTCAGACGTGAGTCCCTTGCTCACTTTGCCACTGGATTCAAGCAAACCTGGCTGAAGACGGCTGAAATGCCAGAAAACGGTCCTAGGAAGCTTGTTTCCGGTCCAGGAAAGGCATGGCTTGGCAGTTCGGGCTGGACTGTTCCCATGAGGCACAGGGTCAGACTGATTTGCATATGGCCATGTCTGAACTGAGGTGGCAGAGTGGGCTAAAGAACGGTGATGGATTTAACCCAGATCTGTTGACTGGGTGTGAGTGTTTGATTGGTTCAGAGGCTCTGTCCATCACCACCCCTTTTTGTACCGGATTGACACACTGACTATATGTTAAACTAGCCCAGGGGGCTCAGGCACCAGCTGCAAAAACCTGTGTGAATCCAGCATCAAGTTTCATGGTATAAGGCTAGTAGGACAATTCAAGTGGTTTCACATTTTGTGTAGAGATCTACAAGCACTTTTATGGTAACAGGTTTGAATCATCATTACATAACTTAGGGAGTTATTGATCCTAATGCAGAGCCTACCATGTCATTTTTATAAGATAGCTCAGTGCTTTTGTTGGTAAAATAGCCTATAGAAAACTAGGCATCTACCTAAAACAACTCTATATACTGTTCGGAGCATAACTTTGAAACCTTAAATGTTTTAATTTATTCTTTTAGTATTCTAAGGTTGGATAAAATGGGTTCTGGTGGATAGTAATAAACATTTATTATTAGAATAACTAAACACATCGCTTGATACCTAGTATTTTCAGTGTGTATCTAGAACAGCATATGTAGACCTTAAGATTGAGGAAGTCAAAAATACTCTTAACAACCTAAACTATCTAAAGACTACTTATGAAGCAACACTCCATAGGGTGTATCTTTGTTTTCCATGCTGGGATATACAATTGTGAGTTGCAGCGTAATATGACATCTTCCACACTTCACTTGGACTCAAAATAAATTATGTGGTCAGTGAAATGAAGTGTTACGTGGTAGGTTGTGCAGGAATAGAAAATAAGAAACCTCTGAACCTTCCCATAGTGAAGCACTTTGAATGTGTGCAGGCAGTGCTGCCTTTGTCCCAGTAGCTACACACATCACCTGCTAAGATTTGCTGTGGCCACCGTGGAACAGTCTGTTGTCCAGCACTGTATCCAATGGTGGATGGACAGAAGAGCTGCTACCGTAGGAGGAGGGGGAAGGGACAAGGGTTCAAAGGAGATAAATGGTTCAAGAGAGAGAAAAGCTGAGGCTAGCAGATGGACAAAGCTGCACAGGCATGGAGGGTAAAAGGACATAGGGAAGGGGACAGAGAAGGGTCATGGGCATCTGCCAGAAAGCAAATGGGCACAGGGCTGCAGCTGCAGGAGGAAGATGATGGGGCTCTCCCAGATGGGGCATGACAAGGCAGTTCTGGCTGAATTGTCACTGTTAGAGCAGGATAAGGTCTGATTAGGTCCCTGACTGCAGTGGAACAGAGAGCAAAAACGATGGAGAGGAATACAACCCAAAGTAATTACTTTTGGTGCTGAGATTAAATCATGCATTCCATTGATCACTTCTTGTTTTCTTCAGTGAGGCACCCTAAGTGTGCCAGGTGTACCCAGACATAGTAATTGTGTTTGCTGTACCACAGGGTTCTAGTGCACTTCACTGATGAGGCCCAGCAAGGCTTTTGCTTCTGTTCAGAGGGGACCTGGCTGGTCAATTCAGGATGGAATTCTATTGGCGCAGGGCCAAGGCAGATTTGGAAAACGTAGGTCCTTGTCTATAGTGGAAAAGTGAACAAAAAAACGAAGGACTGGGATGTGGCTCAGGTCAATAACCAGTGGCTGAGATTAATTTAAGCTCTCAGCCTATCACATTTTTGTTTCTCCAGGTTCATAAACAGAAGTCAAAGAAGAACCCAGCTGTCCATTTTAGGCACTAAGGCACAATTGATTGATGTAAATTAAGAATAATTCCTTGTGTGCACCTGGTGTCAGGGTTGTCAGCCCATGCAGTTAGAAAGGGCCTGAAGAATGAGATAATCTCTCATGAAAAAATAGCATAAAGGGCGATGTGCAGTGAGACTAAGTTGTTTAACTTGAAACTTGGGGGCTTGATGCCATATTTCACCTCATGCGTACTGCCCAGGTGTGCACCAGTGTGCATCTTCATTGGGTGCAAAAGATGTATCAAGGGGTTGATTGGCAGGTTATCAGACTTAGTAACATTTTAGTGTCAGGGTAGGCATAAATGGTCTTCATACACAAAGGAGCTACAGGGGTAGAAAACAGGTCGTCCCCCACTAATAAACTCGGACACAATATAGGGCCTGTTCACACGGTGAATCTCATCCTTGGATCCTCAACAATCTAATTCGATTTCCATTGGGATAGCAGTTACTCTTATACCATCTGTTCTTTATGGATCTGGGTCCCCACTTTTAAGCAAGGAAAAGTTAAAAACTTTTTTGTTGCGTTGATTCCGCCTCGTGTCGCCCCCACTCAATCCCCTCCCCTCATGTGAAGGGTGTACTCAGCACCACCAACCCATTCACACATTTTTCTCACGTTTAATCTCTTCTCGCTCACCTGAAGCACCCTTCACATGAGGGGAGGGGATTGAGTGGGGGCGACACCAGGTGGAATCAACGCAACAGTAAAAATGTTAACTTTTTCCTTGCTTAAATCCTAACTTTACTACTACTAAATGCCTTTTGTGAATACCGAAAGGCATAAAGTTAGGATTTTGTCTCAGTTTAGTAGTAGTAAAGTACTACTGAATGCAGTTTGTGAATACCGATAGTCATAAAGTTAAGATTTTGTCTCAGTTTAGTAATAGTAAAGTTAGGAATCCTAACTTTACTACTACTAAATGCCTTTTGTGAATACCGACAGTTAGGATTTTGTCTCAGATTACTTTTGTGAATCGGGCCCAGGATGCTTACATGTAGCATGGAGGTCATTAACATCAATTTGATCAATTTTCCTTAGTGACATCTGAGTTACATGAGCAATTTACCTTGTCATTTGTCACCAGTGCTCTTGTTTGTAACTAGAGCAGCTCCTGACGAGGGACAATTAGAGAATCATCATGTGGGTGTGGCTGCTTGTAGAAGTTTCCTCCTTATCTGTTTTGCCCTCCCGTTCTGTACATCCACATAGTCTTAGCTGCCTGGAATACTGTCCAAGCAGTATTCCCAAGGCTGCACCAAAAATTATAAGCAGGGATAAACTGGGAGTGTTTGTAACTTTAATGTAACTTTAATAATAGTTAGCAGTGTTGAAATGTGCCAATATGATGAAGTAGTGGTTAGATGTAGGTGTATTTTTATTATGCCACTGCTGTCAGGATAAATCTGGAATTGTCAGTAATTGTGAAATTTGCCAAAGTTTCCTGAATTCTGCCACTGAGTGACCATTTCCTGCTCCAGTAAGGCAGGGGCATAACACAGGCTATCTACCCTTCAGTGGACCACACATTAAGCCTTCGTCTAATGAAGGTCTGATACTCTGTGCTCCTCATTACATTCTGCAGGAGGGCCCCATCATGTTGTGTTATGCCTCTGTTTCAGTATCCCCTGTGGATGGGAAATCCTGGATCAGGAAATGTGAGATTGTAGATGCATCCTCCCACGATGAGCGGTAAGTGCTGTTTGCAGAGAGACAGCAGAGGATGGGGTGGGCCAGACCATATAAGCATTGTTTTCTGGGTTGGGTGCAGGAGGGCTGGACAGGTAGGAAAACTAGAAGGGCTTTGAAGGGAAGCAGGAATGCCAGCTTTGACCCCTCTCCAATAGTAACACTCCAGCCTGAACTGCCAGGCCAGGTTTTCCCTCAACCGAACACAATCATCCAAGGATGGATATCACCCTAGTTAGGGCTCATCAGCCAGGTGAAGCTTGGCTCTAGTGACACAGTGTGTATGGGACCCACATCTGGGCATACCCGTCGCCCTTAGGGTGACACACACGGGTCAAGACTGATTTGCATGTGATTGGGTCCAAACTGAGGCGGCCTGGTGCGCAAAATAACGATGGACGGGGATGCTGCCCGAATAATTACCTGTGGCTGAGATTAATTCAAGCATTCCATCCCTCACCTTCATGTGCACTTACATATTTTCACATTTCACTGCACATATTTTTAATAAATCAGACTCAACAACCTTAGTATACTTTACTGAGGTGAGCACTGGTGATTCTACTCCCCTGCGTGCCAGCAATTACAGTGATTCCACCTATGTGCAACTGTTACTGTCTTTGGCAGCTAGGCCTCCCTGAATTCGGGAATGTCTATCTGTTTATCCTGCGGGATAACTGTGGCATAAGGTGGAAAATGTAACAGAACGTAGAAACAGATTATAAATATCCTTCCCTCTCTAATGGTGCTGATGGCTCCTTAAATGGAGCACACAAAGAGAAAGAGAAAGGCATTTTGGCATGAATATTCAAACCAGCTGGTTTTATTACATATTTGAACTAGTACATTGCATTTCTGTAATTTTAGTACTTCATTGCAACTTTGTAACTTTGACACTGCTTTGCAGTACTGTGACTTTACACTGCATTGCATATCTGTCATTTTAACACTTCATTGAGCCTCTGCAGCTTTGACTCTACAATGCATCCTGTAACTTTGACAATGCTTTGCAGCACTGTGACTTTACACCAGGGCTGGCTTTAGGACAGTGCGACCGGTGCGTCCGCACCGGGCGCTGACCTGTAGAGGGGGCACTGACCTCGAAGGGGGTGGGGGGGGGGGGGGCGCTGTGTTTAGCAATAACTTATAATTGGAGGGATGAGGGGCACTTTTGCCCGGTGGTAGTGAGAGAATCTGGGGAGGCGGTTGTGGGGTAACTTTGACAATGCGCTGCACCACTGAGGCTTCACACTGCATTGCATCTCTGTTGTTAGAGCCCTTCTCCAGGGAAGATGTGTTGCTTGTTGACAGCATCATCAGACGCCGAATTCAAGGCAATACGAGCCACTGGGTTTACAACACTTGAAGGCAACCACACAGGGACCAGAGTCCGGGGCTGGACCTCAAGGGGCCCACGTGCCATCTTCTGAGAGTGGCAGACTGGCTCCCCTGGAGAGCTGCTGACAGCCCAGGCCCAGATAGACAGCGGTGACAGCAGGTAGGTGACGTCACATTCTTTTGGGAACGAATTGCATAGCTCTGCTGAGTGCTTCGCCACGACCACACTCCTTGTGGTGGTTACGATTCCCATGTGAAACGCTGAAACTATGAATCATGGTGACATGTGCTGAAACAAAACCCACGAGGGCACTGCCCCAAGAGAAAACTAATCTCCTTGATCTGCATAACTGTATTATTAGCCCAGGGAGACATTCCACCCGACTTCCTCCTGTTTACAGCATCAGGCTTAAGACAAAGGCGTAGTAATTGGTGTTAATCATTATAAAAACCTAAAATAACTTTTAGCACACGCAGAAAACACAGAATCGTGAAGGTTGATAAAAATCAGTAACTCGATGACTCCATGCACCACCTGAGGAACCCTTTATGCGAGCTGGGCTCCCAGTCCTTTCATCTCCAGCACCTGTTGGACACAGCTTCCAGTAAATGGAAGTTTTTCTGTTTTTTTTCCTTAAAAGAGAAAATCATGTTTGTTAAATAATAATTGCATTAAAAACCATTCGTTGGAAGGAGGATAATGGTTATGGAATAACATTTTAAACCACTGAAATTGACCAGTTTCGGCACGCAAAGCAATAATAAACTCTTCCCCCAACTCACAGACATCATCTCACACATGGCGTCACCGAATGCATCACAAATGTTACCACTGGAGTCATCAGAGATGATATCAGGTATCACATCACCCTGGACTTCAATGTGAGAAGTTACTAAGTCCAGAGCTTTCTTCATCAGTGACCAGCAGTCTCTGATAGTGTGGCTCTCCATCAGGCATTGCCATTAACATCTTGACCGGTGGAGGTCACTAGCAGTGGCGTCCCAACTACTCCTGCATCCACGTTTCTCACAACCTTCGACCAAGCACAGTGGGATCTGAGTGCAAGGCTTGAATTCTCACCACACCCTTTTCCCATCCCCTTTGCCGCCCTCAGAACCTGCTGCACTCAGAATATGCTATGTGCAGTAGGCTCTGGGCACAGAGCATGGCTCCAAGGCTACTGTGGATACAACCACCTGGCTGTGTGAACCCAATGTCTGTGGAATTTGGTCATGCACACTGTGCTGTGGGATTTGGGCCAGGTTTCTGGCCACAATCTGCATCCAACGTACCTGCCCCCTACTTTCCAGTTACAGCTCTGTAGTCTACCTATTGTGTTTTCTCTCTCAATTTTTTGTTAAATCCACATATCTCTAAAGAACTCTATTGATCTAAGGTGGCACCCATTGTAAAGTCTTGGATCCACGTGGCTGACGAATCTCCATTAAAATAGTTGGTCTCCATGTGGATATGTGGATGCCGCAATGCTAAATATTTGCTCTCGAGAGCAGGTTTGCTCTCTGTGAAACTCCATGGTGAAGGCCAAGCTCTGCACAGTGTCAGCTGGGGAAGGTGTAGCTAAAGTTAGGCTGTACGCTGTAGCCTCTATTGTCAGGGGACGGAATTCCAGGTCTAACCAAAGATTAAGTTCAGCATCCGTGGTCCACCACGCCTTATTGGCTCAGGCTGCAGAAGAACTTGGCACACACTCACATTGGGCAAAGGCACTAGGCAATGGGTGTGTCCATTGGGCTCTCGCAGTAGGAGTTCAGATCAGGGCAGTTCAGACTCCACGGTGCTCTTGTTACACCGCCTGTGGTTCTAGTCTTGAGAAAAATATATTCTTGTTGCATGGCTTAGTGAGTTGAACACCCCCCATGCAGGAAGGGAGTGATCCGAAGGTCACAGGTTTAAATCCTGGAATTTACTCCAACTTAACCAAAATTAGGGAAAGTGTTGCATGTTGAAAGGCTTAGATTAACTATTTTCAGTCCAATGCAAGGAAACGCAGGGACATTGCTGGGCTTTTAAGTGTTAGATTTACCATTCCCCTGCCCGCAGAGAAAGGGTACTACTTTAGAGGAGTTATACTTGCAATTCCCACTCCAACAAAAGTAATATTGGGGAAGTGTTAGACTTCAGAGCGGTTAGATTGACTACTCCTACTCCAATCTAAGCAACAGCCAAATAAAGTTGGACTTAACTCTGGGGCCAGAGGGACCCCACAGGTGATGGTTTTACTGCTTGTAAAGTAAGGAAGCCGAAAAAAGATTTCCCTCCAAAGATGTTTCAGAGGTTATTGGGTTAGACCACATGAAATTTGGTAATATGTCCAAAACGTCACAGCGGAGTAGTGCTAGGTGGACATTTTTCTAGTATAGCTCTGATGTCAGCAAGGACATAGACAAGTTCCACCTTTGTTCCAGATTTAAGGCCAGCACGACAACTCTTTCAATGAAAGCCATGACTTACATGTTTGCAATTCTCTCTGGAACCTCGGATGGCTAGGGCAGAAAAGAGGGAGGCTAAAATTGGTCACAATACCAAGATATTACTTGGAATATTCAATAATCAGCTCTTAACAGCCAATTACATTTTCAGTTCAGGTATAAATTCTGGTTCCAATTGATAACTGCAAACCCAAACGCCGAGATAACAATTTACATCGTTTACTTCACTTTTGGGCACACTTGTTAAAACACGCTTAACAATTTTACATCATATAACAAAAACAATACAAAAGGCAATAGCTTCTATATTTCTGCCAAGTTTGGTATTGATCTATACAGGGTTTTCTATGTGCATCTTGGCTCAGACACTTCAAAGTCAATGTAAATAATTTGTGAATGTGAATTGTAGGACACACGTAACTCCTTTATCCTTTGATCAAATTCCTTGAAAAATTCTCGTAGAAACCTGGGGCCTCATTTATGAGGCTGTGCGTCACTTTTATGCCGCCGGTGCATCACTTTTTGTGACACACCAGTGGCGTAAAAAATACGCCTTGTTGCGCCATATTTACAAAGTGACGCATCTAGGTAGATGCGTCACTTTGTAAACCCCTGCGCCACATTATACCTGCGCCAGGTATAATGTATGCAACTGGGGCGTATTGACGCAAGGAATGGCCGTAGAAGTGACGCAGTGAAATCTATGAGATTTCACTGCGTCACTTTTAGGACGCCGTTGCGTCAAAATCTTGCGCCTGCCTCACAGCAGGCGTAAGACTGACGCAGGCCCTTTCACATGGGGCTTGCCCCATGTGAAAGGACGCATTGCTGGAGTTGCGTCACTTTTGTGACACACTCCAGCAATGCGTCACTTTTGCGCTTACAGATACGTCAGTAATATTGACGTATCTGTAACTCCTTGCGACATGATGCGTCATACATTAAATATGGCGCATCAGGTATGTCGCAAGGAGTGCGCCCTGAGAAGTGACGCATCGCTGCTTTCACGCAGCGATGCGTCATTTCTCATAATTGAGGCCCCACGTATTTTTTTGGTATGTTACATTCAGATTTGTGACTTTATTAGGAAAAATAAAACAAGGTTTTTCCTATGAGGAAATCACTCAACCAGAACTACAGCTAAGGCCACCCTGTGACATCAATATAGAAATAAAACAAAACGACAGATATAGTTATAAAGGACTGGCTGCACGCCACACTTTTCTGAGGCCTCATCCTAATATACAGTATGACGCGTGCACAGTAAACCACAAGCTAATATTTAAATAGAATAATTCAAAAGGATCTTTATTAAGATGTATGTGAGGCCCTGATCAGACACTTCTTAACTTGAGGAATCCTGTCCCACCCGCCTAGTGCCACATGCGAAAAAAACATTTAAAAAGTACAGCTGTCATTACCTCTGAAAAAGAAACCCAAAATTGAGCAAGAGGCAGGGAATAAAAGGTGACCTCTTTTGACCTTGTTTTGCACGGGTCAAAGGGGTGGAAACATGCCTTTGTGTTTGGGTACAGTGTCTGGCCCGAGGGCAGATTTGCAGCTCCTGCTGTCAATCAGCCCTGAAAGCAGCAGGGACAAGGCCTTGCTGTGGTGAGTTCGAGGCTCAAAAAACAATGCCTCACTGTGCGGTGGCCACCTTATGCAATTCCTGGTTGGCTGCTACTGTGTGCCCTGGGCGGCTAATTACCTACATGTGGCCACTGTGTTTAGTACATATTAGGGAACATATGAATACATATTTTAATGGGATCACACTTGCACCAAAGACAGATTAGGAATTCAATGGTGTTCATCTGCTGCTGGCCAAGCCCTTCAAGAGAAGGCAACCAGACCCACAGACGGGATGGTCTTTGGGACTTGCTTCACCGGTTTTAGAGACAGAAAGCCGAAAACCCATCAGTATCAGAATTCAACATGTCAAGTGGCAACCAAAGGAGAGTAAACACAGTAGAAGAAAAAAAGAAAGAGCTGCAGACACAGCACAGCACCTGGGTTAGATTTGAGCAGTGATGAAAAATCCACTGATTTGGGGGATTTGGGGGGTGGAGGGGTGGTAAACATTACTATAATTGTATGATTTATATTAGTCAGTATTATAATCATTGGGATGATTATTATTATTATCATCACAATCACTATTATAACTATTATTATTAATATCATAATAATTATCATCACCGCCATTATTATTATGATTATTTTAATGCTTTATTACTATTATTATTATTATGATTGTTATTATTATTATTGTTAGTATTAATTATTATTATTATTATTTTTATTTTTATTATTATTAATTATATTATGCTTATTATCATCCTCATCACTGTTATTGTTATTATTATGATGATGATTTGTATTATTCCACTCGTATACATCTGACAAGCCAGAGCTGAGACAACCATTTGGAAGGCATGACTTGCAGAGGACCGGTATCACGGACTGCTGGGCAAAATATGTGAGTATTTTAAAAACATTCTCCATTTGCAAAGTCTTCCTCATGCTTCTGTAGAAGTGTTATGAAGTTCCTTGGGGAGGAACCAAGAACCTGAAGAGCTCACCAACAAATCTCTTGTAGCTAGTAGGAAGGGTAGCCAGGTGACATTTGTCACTGATCCTGTGGCTTCTGGTGGTTAGGTAAAGACAATCAACCTTGGAGCACCTTATGAACTAAGCAGACAGTTTTAAAGAGCACAATATGAACCCCTAAATGAATACATGAAATAAATGAATAGGGATAGCATGGCAGGGGCAGAAGTAATGCACTGTAATTCTACACAGGCAGCAGACGGTTCAATGGAGAGCTGGCCAATTCTGTTACTATGATGTTGCTGCAGGCAGGGAAATAATCAGTCAAGTGGCATTTGGCTGCAGTCATCTGCCATAGAGAGCCGTACATCTAAACAAAACATATGTTCAATTTGAAGTCTAAATTTTTGAGAGACTGTGTATCAAGCTATTTAAGTGCATTTATAAAGTTATGGTCCCCTATAGAGTGTTACTTGATTTACTTACATATATAAGGCAAAAGTAAAAAAAAAGAAAGAAAAGTTAGTAATTATTTGCACCCAAAATCTTGGGCTTCATCTTGAATTGTAAAGCATACTGTTGTTTCATCTTAAATTCCAGGGATGGCCCTTTTACACCCATTCATCATGCTTACTCTCATCTTGAGCCAAAATTGTTAACCTTTCCAGTCTTTGTCTGGTTCTCACTCTAGACCTGTAACCTTTGCTCTCTCTCAGTAATGCCATGCTCCTAGACATGGCTGGGACCACTGACAGGGATCATTGCCGGACAAGCCTTTTATTCTACTATTACTGAATTGAGGATAAGTGGGACCAACTAATATACCAGGAATATCCACCACTGTTTTTTTTTTTTTTTTTTTTTTTGATTTAAAAGATGTTATTGAAAAATAAAAGTTGCATGTACATAGGCAGTTGTTTCACAGTACATTTGTTGTCTCTTTTCCTTGGCCTGTTGCTGAAGAGAAAGGAAAGAAGAGGAAAGAGAGAAGAAAAAGAGAAAAAGGAGGGGGGGGGGAGGTCGTTAGTGTGTCTTCTTCAAGTGTTCATCAAGACGTTCCCACATGGGCTCTTTGGGGGTGTGTTCTTTCGAGAAGTTGCCTGTGATGTTGTCTGCTCCTCTTAGGAAGGTGACCCAGTTGATCCATGTCTTGAAGTTTGCTTTCGCCGTGCTCTTCCAGTTCGTTAAGATTATCTTTAGGGCAGCTGTGAGTAGCAGGTCTAGTAGATCTCTTTCTTCCCTGTTGTTTAGGTTCGTCGTTACATGCCCTGTCGCCAAGGTCACATAGTTGATAGTTAAGTCTGTTTTTAGCATGTCGTTTATGAATGCGTTTATCTGGCCCCAGAACTTCTTGACTTTGATGCATCCAAAGATGAGGTGTTCGAGTGTGCCCTCCTCTTTCTGGCAGTTCCAGCAGTCGCTTGATTCTGCTATGCAAAAGTTGACCAGGACCTCCAATATTAAAAATCGCTATTGGTGGTAGAAGTTCCTGAGCCAATTTTAACATCCCCATTCACCATCACACGCACCGTCACAATCACAAGAAAAGCCAGCTCCGCTGTAATCAGGCGTAGTAGCACACCCTGGAAGCATTCGGCGACCAGGTGTGAACCCAAAGATAAAGCATTTGTAAATGTCCCTGTAGTTTGGACCCTTTAGTGGCCGGTTTAAAAACCCAGAGCCTCTCCTGGTCCCTCTGGCACTTTCCCCAGCAACCTTAAAGGAACTGTGGAAGGCACGGGGAGGCATCAAGAGAGAGGGAGAGAGAGAGAGAGAGAAAAGGAGAGAGGGAAGGAGAAGGTAGAGAAAAAGCAATCATATAGGTAGAAAAGAGAGAGGAGAGAAGAAGCGAGAATGGATGTATTGAAAGAGAGTAATAGCACGAGAAGATGAAGGAAGCAGGGCTGGTTTTAGCATTTTTGTCAGGGCTGCTTTTGGTTCCCATGTCCGGCCCTAATGGGGAACCTTTGAGTTATAGTGTGATCCGCTTCTTCTTCTATGCAGTCATCTTCAAGGTGGATATTGATTCGATATGCTGTGTTTTCCAGTAGTCCTACACTCCTCTCATTCTGCCCTATCCAGGGTCACATGCATGGTTTTGTGCTTGGTCAATGAAGTATACATAGATGACTGCTGCCTTTGGAAGGGAGGTGTTGGAAGCAGCTAGTATGACAGATTTATGGATGATTTTTTCTTGGTGCTCTGGTGTTAATGTTTAGGTGGGCATACATACCTGTTTTCTTAGTCACATTTGTGCTGTCCTGAAGGAGGATGGGATTACTATCCTTAAAGGACAGCTTGCATGCCTCCCATTCTCTTAAGGACGGTGTAGGGCTACCGTACCAAGTGTTCGATATGGCGTCTAATCTGAGCGGTAGCTATGCGTGAAAAATGGAACCTTGACTAACTCATTCCCCAAACTCAATGAATTCACCAATAGGAATTAATTTACATAAAAACCAATGACATTTAAGTAACTAAGCCTGAAGTATCCTACATCCATTCCAAATCATGAGTAGCTAGGAGAGGGACATCATGCTAACACATGGTACCGTGTGTATCTAGCAGAAGAGTACTGTGTAGGCATTCCATATTATAAGCACCTAGTGCAGGAATAAATGTAAATGTAAATGTAAATGTAAATGTGTGTATACTTGTAAAGCGCACTGCCGCCCCATCTCGGGGCATCCTGGCGCTGTATACCGCTGTGGAACCCATCCTGGCTTTCCCTGTGAGATGCCCCCTCCTGGGCACCCCCAAGGTGAAGCCAGGCATCCCAGCGCTGTTGGGGCCGTTGTGGAGATTAAGCAAGCTATTGCCCAGAGTTTCAGAGTGGGACCCATGATTAGAGTAGGCACCGAGGCAAGAATTATCGAGTCAGCGGACATCGAGCCCAAGAATCTGCCGCGTCGGGAATTGAACCCTGGTCCCGGGCCTTACCCCTGCTTCAGGGTCTGCCGCTTTAACCAGTGACCACTAACCAGCCACACTTCTCCACAAGACCTTGTGATGTGAGTATACTCTTGGCATTCTGTTGCATGAGTAGGTAAGAGTATCATTCTGGCATTCTGTGCCTTGAGTAACGAGTCCTAGAATAGCCTGCTGGCCTTACTTATCGTGACTAGCTATGCCAAGGGTAGCCTGCGGAATTTCCGTATTATGAGTAGCCATTATAGAAGTATCTTGTTGGCATTCTGTATCATGAATAGCTAGACCAGGGGCAGTCTACTGGAATTACATACAATTAATAGCTACTATAGGATTATGATGTTGGCATTCAAAACAATGAGTGGAAAGCCAGGAGCCTCCTACTCACCTTCCATATCGTGAAGAGCTAAGGAAGTAGTAGTGTGTGGTCCTTTCATATCAAGAGTAACTAGGACAAGAGTATCATGCATGTCCTCTACAACATGAGTGCTAAGCCAGGAGTATCCTGTTTGCATTGAAATCATACATTGCAAAGCTAGTAGTATCACTGCTGGCACTACAATTGCAAGAAGAAAGCAAGCAGTATGGTGATGAAATTCCACATCACAAGGTCTTAGGGCAGGATAAAATTATTGATCCTCCAGGTGACAAACAGATAGGTTAAGAGCAGCCCCTTTGACTTCAGCATGGCAGCTGTGTTAAGTTTCTGTCTTCTTTTTTTGGTCTTCAACGTTTGACTCTTTTCACTTTTTTCCCAACTCATCTCTCGACCCAATAAACATGGATTTTTTTCCCTTGAATTATTATTATGTTTAAAATTTTTAGTTGAGCTTGAATCCTTTTCACTTCTCCTTTTCTGTAGGCCAAATCTAACGTGTAGGGGCTAAAGAGGAGTGGACATGTAGTTGAAAGACATGGGAGTAGTGAAAGAGCATTACAAGGTTTGGAACAAACACTCTCTCTTCATAGGTTCTCTAACTTTGGATTCTGTGATTGGTGTTTACAGCTTGCTCATGTATTCATGAATCACATCTATCAGCAGCTTAGAAGTCCTGCTGGAAGAGCCTATATTAGGCCTTCATTGGCAGTGCAGGCCATACTCATCAGTAAATTGTATCTGTTGAGCCACACAAGTTAGTTACATAGAATGAAATCATATTTTGTGCGGAATTAAAGATGATGTTCAAGTTCAGGAATTTGTATAGCGCACTACTCACCCAGAGGGTCTCAAGGCGCTTGGGGGAAGGGGGTGCATTATTTATCGAATAGCCAGGTTTTAAGTTCCTTCCTGAAGGAAATGTGGTTCTGGGTAAGGCGGAGGTGAGTGGGGAGAGAATTCCAGGTTTTGGCCGCCAAGTAGGAGAAGGATCTTCCTTCCATGGTGGATATTTGGATGCGTGGAACTGCAGCGAGGGCTTGATTGGAGGATCTTAGTTGGCGGGTCGGTGTGTAGAAGGACAGTCGTGTGTTGAGGCATTTGGGTCCTAGTTTGTAGAGGGCCTTGTGTGCGTGGGTGAGGAGACGGAACGTTATTCTCTTGTTGACAGGAAGCCAGTGGAGTTCTTCCAGGTGACCGGTAATGTGAGCTTGGCGCGGGATGTCCAATATGAGTCTGGCTGATGCGTTTTGGATGCGTTGAAGTTTTTTCTGTAATTTGGAAGTGGTTCCGGCGTAGAGGGTGTTTCCATAGTCTAATCGGCTAGTGACCAGAGCGTGGGTGACAGTCTTTCTTGTTTCGGTGGGGATCCAACTAAAGATTTTTTTGAGCATTCGAAGTACGTTAAAGCAAGAGGATGAGACGGTGTTGACTTGTCTGGTATCGAGAGGGAGGAGTCTAGGATGAAGCCCAGGTTACGTGCGTGGTCTGTAGGTATGGGTGCTGTGCCCAGGGCCGATGGCCACCATGAGTCGTCCCAGGCAGAGGGGGATGATCCTAGGATGAGGACTTCCGTTTTGTCTGAGTTGAGTTTTAGGTGGCTGTTTTTCATCCATTCGGCTACTTCTTTCATGCCTTCATGAAGATTGGTTTTGGCGGTGTTAGGGTCTTTGGTGAGGAAAAGGATCAGCTGGGTGTCGTCGGCATAGGAGATGATGTTGAGGTTGTGTTGTCGCGCGATGGATGCGAGGGGACTCATGTAAACGTTGAAGAGGGTGGGACTGAGTGATGATCCTTGTGGTACTCCGCAGATTACTTCGGTGGCCTCTGATTTGAATGGGGGGAGGCGGACTCTCTGGGTTCTCCCGGCGAGGAACGAGATGATCCAATCTAAGGCTTCTCCTTGTATGCCGATGTTGCTGAGGCGTTGTATGAGGGTGCTATGACAGACCGTGTCGAAGGCGGCGGAGAGGTCAAGTAGGATGAGGGCAACTGTTTCTCCGTTGTCCAGTAGTGTTCGGATGTCGTCTGTCGCTGCAATAAGGGCGGTTTCGGTGCTGTGTTTGGCTCGAAAGCCGGACTGTGAGGAGTCGAGGGAGTTGGTGGATTCAAGGAAGGCGGCGAGCTGTTTATTGACCGCTTTCTCAATGACTTTGGCCGGGAATGGGAGGAGGGAGATGGGGCGGTAGTTCTTGAGTTCAGAGGGGTCCGCTGTGGGTTTCTTCAAGAGGGCGCTGAGTTTGGCGTTTTTCCAGCTTTCTGGGAAGGTAGCGGTTGATGACATCACGGAGATGGGGTGCGATGATGGAATCTGCTTTGTTGAAGATGTGGTGGGGACAGGGGTCGGTTGGCGAGCCTGAATGGATGGAGTTCATTAGGCGGATGGTGTCTTCAGTGGTGATTGGGTTCCAGGCGTTAAGGGTGTTAGGGGGCTGTTTAGGTTCGGAGGTGGGTGGAGTGGACTGTTCTTTGGAAATGTTATCAAAGCTGTTATGTATGTCGGCGATTTTGTTATAAAAGAAAGAGGATAATGAGTCGAGAGTTCTTGGGAGGGAGTAATGTCGTTTGAGGCTGTGGTGGGGTTGGTAAATTCTTTGACGATGTTGAATAATTCCTTGCTGTTTTGGGTGTTGTTGCCGAGTCGATCCTTGAGTGCTGATTTCTTGGTGGATCGGATCAGTTGGTGGTGTTTGCTGGTGGCTGTCTTGAAGGTGGTCAGGTTGTCAGTGGTTGGATTTTTTCTCCATGTTTTCTCGAGAGTACGGAATAGTTTCTTGGATTTCTTAAGGTCATCGTTGAACCAGGGGGCTTTTTTGCTACCCTGTTTGGTTTGGTGGTTTTTCAGGGGTGCTAGTTCGTCAGCGGTGTGAGTGATCCATTGTTTGAGTTTGGTGGCCGCTTGGTTTGGGTCCGATGAGAGGGCGGGAGGGTTTAGATTGAGCGATGTGAGGAGTTGGTCGGTGGTGATTTTGTTCCAGTTTCTTCGTGGAATAGGTTGTGGGGGGTTGTGGGTCGAGGTAGTTTTGTAGCTGAAGTGAACACAGCTGTGGTCCGTCCACTGAAGACTTGTAGTGTGCTCGAAGGGGATGTGCTTGCTGGAGGTGAAGATTGGGTCGAGCGTGTGTCCGGCAATATGGGTGGGGGTGTCAACAAGTTGTTTGAGACCAAGATTGGCCAGGTTGTCCAGAAGGGTGGTGGTGTTGCTGTCGTTTTTCTTTTCCAGGTGGAAGTTGAGGTCTCCCAGTAGCATGTAGTTCTCGGAGGTGATGGCATGTGGACTGATGAAGTCAGTGATGTCTTCACTGAATTGTTTACGGGTTCCTGGAGGTCTGTAGATGAGGGTGCCTCTAAGTGTAGTCCTGGGGTCAGTGTGGATCTGAAAGTGGAGGTGTTCGGCGGTTGTAAGGTTATCGTCGAAGCTGGTCGTGATTCTGATGGTGTTCTTATGGACGATGGCGATGCCTCCTCCTGTTTGGTTGGTGCGGTCTTTTCGGATGATCTTGTAGCCGTCCTGGATGGCTATGGCGATGTCGGGCGCTGACGAGGCATTCATCCAGGTTTCTGTAAGGAAGGCGATGTCCGGTGAGGTAGTGTCGAGTGAGTCCCAGAGTTCTGTGGCGTGTCTGTGGATCGAGCGGGTGTTTAGCAGGATGCACTTCAGGTGGTTAGGGTTGGATCTGTGTGTGGGATTAGTGGATTTGGTGGGGGTCTTGGAACAGGCGAACTTGCAGGAGTGGCAGGCGAAGGGGCCGTGGGTAAGTCCTGGGGCAGCCTCGTAGCATTGTGATGTGCGTCCGGGATTAAGGGCTAGGAGGGTGGCGGGGTTGTATGTTATGCGGGATGAGTGCGGTTTGCGAGGACCCAGGGGTCTGGCGCTGGGCGCGGACGGGCGCAGACGGGCTTACCTTTGGCGCACCTTCGGCGCGCATGGGGCGCGACCGCTGCGCGTGAACGCTGTGCGCAAAGACATCTGTCATATATAGATAGTGGGGGGGAGGGGCAAGGGCGGAGCAGCTGGGAGGCGGGAGGCGGGTGGAGATCCGGGGAGGCAAGGCAAAACAACAACAGCAAAACAAGATGGCAGTCGGCCAAATTCAGTGCAGGGTTGGGGCACAAAGTATGCAAAAACGCTAAGATACTTCAAGTGGGACCGGCACAGGACACAATTAATTAAAAAGTTAAATGTTGGCAGCACAAACAAAGCAGAGCGTTGCAGCGCGCTATGGAAGGCTAGCGCTACGCTAATATGCTAATCAGCACAAGCGCTACGTTACTATGTTAATCTGCACAACTACTTCAAACAAATCGAGCGCGGTTAAATGCAGTTAAATCGAGCGCAGTTAAATGCAGGCAGTGGTCTATTGGTCACGATACCGGAATGAGGTTCGGGGCAGCAGCGTGAGGAGGAGCGACCGCTTCTGACGAGTCAGGACGGTCACAGAGGTCTCGTGGAGGGTCCGAGCCTGACGATCAGTTGGAGGGCGGAGCAGCTCGGAGGCGGGAGGCGGGGTGGAGATCCGGGGAGGGAAGGCAAAACAACAACAGCAAAACAAGATGGCAGTCGGCCAAATTCAGTGCAGGGTTGGGGCACAAAGTATGCAAAAACGCTAAGATACTTCAAGTGGGACCGGCACAGGACACAATTAATTAAAAAGTTAAATGTTGGCAGCACAAACAAAGCAGAGCGTTGCAGCGCGCTATGGAAGGCTAGCGCTACGCTAATATGCTAATCAGCACAAGCGCTACGTTACTATGTTAATCTGCACAACTACTTCAAACAAATCGAGCGCAGTTAAATGCAGTTAAATCGAGCGCAGTTAAATGCAGGCAGTGGTCTTGTGGTCACGATGCCGAAATGAGGGTCGGGGCAGCAGCGTGAGGAGGAGCGACAGCTTCTGACGAGTTAGGACGGATGATGCTGCAATACTTAATGGAGGGTCTCTCACCCAAGCCCACCATTGAAACCTATTTTCTGGGGGCATGCCTTATGCAAAGTTGCTATCTCCTGCCAGAGGTGGCACACTTTCGTAAAAGAAAACATGTGCCATTTCAAGCTGCCACCAGAGAGAAATAGAAGATGCTGACATGCAGGAGGTTGGCTCTTCTATAGTGGCCAAACTAGATTATAGGTGCCCTTGGCTTGCGTCATACACTCAACTTGCCTGTCGAAGTAAAGCTTTGGATTCTCAAGCACAGTACAGAGGCAGTTTATCCAGGGCTGTGCAGGAAATGTTTCCCATTTCCTTTCTATGGAGTTCTGATGCCATCTTGGAAACGTTCAGGCCCATCTCAAAGGACGGATAGTCAAATGGCACACAATAGCAGAGGTTTGGATGATGCTCTGGCTCTATCAGTGCTCACAGAAGGATGTATTGTGCATCCATTGGCACAGCTGGTCAGTAGTTTCTTTATAATCCCACATACATTGGAAGGTGTGAACTCTTGCAGCATCCGCCCAATTGAATACTGAATGATAAAATATCACTGCAAATATGTGCTAAGTAGTTTAGAAGCATGGTCGATACACTGATAGCATTCCTACAAACACAATTATTTGAATAATGCTGTTCTGATGGGGAGTCGTGTTCTTTTAATTTTTTAGGTCTGACATAGATACATATAGGTCTGGACTAGAAACATCTTTTAGCTGTATTGCCAGCCTGAAGCAATCAAAAGAAAGCACTGTCAAAGCCAATAGGTCTAGCATTGGCTGCAAACATTTTGGTTTTGCTAATACTTTTTTGAAATTTATCACAAAAACATTTTTGTTTGATCAGACAGTCTTGTCCATTTTAGTTTCATCAAAAAATGCACAATGGGCAAGTAGTCCTTGCCACTAAAGGGCACTACCTTTTCTATGTTGTCAACTTAGCACAAGAGCTGAATGCCATAACTCACATCGAAGATGGCCAAAGGTTGAAGTGGGCTTACCCATTGCCCTTTGTGTATGCTGTAGTGGGTGAAGAACAGTGTTAATAGCACTACAGAACAATGCAAAAGGGCTTTGGGAAAGCAACTACAAGTAAGTATAATATATATATATATATATATATATATATATATATATATATATATATATATATATATATATATATATATATATATATATATATATATATATATATATATATATATATATATATATATATATATATATATATATATACATTAGCTAGTAGGTACTTATAGTTAGGACCTATTTTCCATAGGAAAGTCGCAACATTCTATTCCCAATAACTTTGGCGCCGATGGACAAATCTGCGAAATTTTCAAAACTCGTGGGGCGCTCCGGTCCACTCCTATCTTGAAAGTTTGAGGGAGATTCGGCAAGAGGGGTCCGAGAAAAAATGGGGGTCCCAAAACGTGTTTTCCCCATAAGAAATTTTAGACACGGCTACAGCCCGAACTGCTGAACGAAATTACACCAAATTTTACAAAAAGGTAACCCTTGGTTAAGAAAGCGCCCTTTTTTAGGTCTCGCCTGTCAATGCGCTTGCGCATTGAGCTTGCGAGATATATTGGGGCTTAACCAGAGCTTAACCATCGGGCGATTTGATGCTGTGCCCGTGAAAAGCAAGCTCACTCCGCAAGCGCATTGACCTAAAAAGCGCGTGCACATGAAAGCCAGCCATCTGTTGCTTCCCCAGCGTGGTGCCGCCAGCAGCTTCACTTGAAAGGCATCCGCTTCGCCCCCTGCTGCATCAAAGGTTTTCATTTCGCACTTTTCACGGCCGCCTGGCCGTGTCGCATTTCTCCTCCCCCCTCCCCACACCAATGCCAAGAGCTTATCTCCCTTCTAACGTACCGGCTGGTTTATTTTTCCGCTGTTTTAGCTAAGCTTGTGTTTAGCTGGTGTTTAGTGCGCCTGTTGGGTTGATTGTTAATCTTGAATTGCTTTCCATCTATAAAACCAACACTCGCCGTGACCTTTTTACTGCTGCTTTTAAATTCTGCGGTTTTAATAGAAAATGAATGTTTTGAGGTTTACCAGGCTTTCATTTAGAAGCACCATTCTGCTTACAATTGACCGATTCACTCTTTTTCTCGACATTTGCAAGACGCTGCTTATTGAATGTGAATGCTTGATAAGTGATTGTTTCATATTTAGCCCTACATCTCATTTTTTTATGCAGTTTTATATCCCGTGAACTCGCACTCAAGGTATCGTAGCGCTTTCCCTTCTAACGTATCGGCTTATTTATTTTTCCGCTGTTTTAGCTAAGCTTGTGTTTAGCTGGTGTTTCGTGCGCCTGTTGGGTTGATTGTTAATCTTGAATTGCTTTCCATCTACAAAACCAACATTCGCCGTGACCTTCTTACCGCTGCTTTTAAATTCTGCGTTTTTAATAGAAAATGAATGTTTTGAGGTTTATCAGGCTTTCATTTAGAAGCACCATTCTGCTTACAATTGACCGATTCACTCTTTTTCTCGACATTTGCAAGACGCTGCTTATTGTATGTGAATGCTTGATAAATGATTGTTTCATATTTAGCCCTATATCTAATTTTTTAATGCAGTTTTATATCCCGTGAACTCGCACACAAGGTATCGTAGCGCTTTCCCTTCTAACGTATCGGCTTATTTATTTTTCCGCTGTTTTAGCTAAGCTTGTGTTTAGCTGGTGTTTTGTGCGCCTGTTGGGCTGATTGTTAATCTTGAATTGCTTTCCATCTACAAAACCAACACTCGCCGTGACCTTTTTACCGCTGCTTTTAAATTCTGCGTTTTTAATAGAAAATGAATGTTTTGAGGTTTATCAGGCTTTCATTTAGAAGCACCATTCTGCTTACAATTGACCGATTCACTCTTTTTCTCGACATTTGCAAGACGCTGCTTATTGTATGTTAATGCTTGATAAGTGATTGTTTCATATTTAGCCCTACATCTAATTTTTTTATGCAGTTTTATATCCCGTGAACTCGCACACACAAGGTATCGTAGCGCTTTAGATAAGCACCAGTTACATTACACAAGGATGCATTTACTTATGGTGGGCACTGAGAGATTACATAATTTTCTCAAAACAACAGCATTTCAAGCCAGCCCTAAAACTCTACTCAGTTCCAAAGTTCCAACATCAGCTGCTCTGGCTGTCACATCACAAATGTGATTTATTCTGTTCCAGCCTTTTAGGTGCCTGCTCCATCCCCAGCCATACCTAACAGGCACAAATGCAGTTTAAAAAAATTAATATTTCACTAGTATACAAATGGCTTCATCCTGGCCCTTTTAAGATGCAGCATATCTCTTATCTGCAGCCCTACTGGATGGTCAGAAGCAGCGGTTTCTAATATGTAATTGCCATATCTTGTTTGTAAATGACCTTATCTCCCCATGCCGTCCCCCAATACCTCCAAACAGCCCTATAAATCTTCATTTTAATGCTCATTAAGATAGCACAGGGACACTTTCTTTCAGTTTCACATTGATCCGGAGTAAGGTCCAAAGTCAATAATGCGCGTGCATTGCATTCTGGGTTTTTTCAATGTAATGTCGACGAGCTTTCAGAATATTTTAAAGACACACAGTACTGCGGCTTTTAATAAATTGCTCCCATGTTTTTTGATAGCGATGAGGTTGTTGTTGTCAAAAAGCATCTCATTGTGGTATGTGATCATTTTCTTTTATGGTGGATGAGACAAATCCTATGTACAGCACAACATGGGGCTATTGCACGCAGGTGGCACTAGAATGAATGGTGCTATCTATTCTTAAGTGTCTTCAAGGAGCCCACACCAGAGAGCAGCAACAATGGAATGTACAGTTGATTGAGTCAAGCTTTATTACAAATGTCACAAAAAAATGTTAAATAATGCTATAGGTGTAACATTTGCAAATTCAATAAATATTGGCATTTACAATAACAAAATTAATACATTTGCTATTATAAAGACATAAACATAACTTAAAAAATTATTACATTTACAAGACCAATAGCTCCTACTTTTCTAATGCGAGACCTATTGCATTTCCAATGCTTGTTTTACATGGTGCAAATCCGTTCAGTAGTTTCTGAGAAAATCAAAAGTAAAATCACATATATATCTATGGCCGCGCAGGATCCGTGCACCCTCCAGATGACAAGCTGTATGCTAATTGGCTGTCAAATAAGCGCCACAGAGCAGCGTTGCAGAGTGTTGTAAATAGGGGCGTGGACTCTGAACATCTCTCTGCAACGCTGCTCCCTGGCGCATACTGGAGGTACCTGGTGGGCTAGTTGGTCCCCAGGGACCCTCAGGATTGAAAAGGAATTAATTCTCCAACTTGAAACGCGCCACAGGGCGTGTTTGCACATATGTCACCTCAGGCCCCACCCCTCCCTTCACCACTGTGCAAACATGCCCCGTGGCGTGTTTTAAGTTGTGGGATTAACTCCCCTTGAATCCTGAAGGTGGCTGGGGGCCAGCTAGCCCACCAGGTACCTCCTGTAAGAGACACAGAGTTGTGTTGCAGAGTGTTGTAATAAGGGGTGTGGCCTCTGAACACCTCTCTGCAACGTAGCTTTCTGGCGCATACTGGAGGTACCTGGTGGGCTAGTTGGACCCTAGGGACTCTCAGGATTTAGGAATAAATAATTCTCCAACTTAAAATGCGCCACAGGGCGAGTTTGCAGACATGTCACCTCAGGCCACTCCCCCTTTCTTCACCATTGTGCAAACGCAGAGAAATCTTTGCCATTGTCCAGAGCTTCCTTTCCCCTTGTGCTACTCTACCAGCTCTCCCGGCGTCCGATCTTTGGTGTGAGGAACTGTCCTGTTTGTTTGACAATAAGATTGCCAAAATTCAAGAGGAGCTTCAAAACTCCTGCGGTCTCCTACAGCCCCTACCGGCCGCCACTGGTCCTGGGCCGACTCCACCTGCTATTCAATTCTCTAACTTTGAGCCAGCTCAGCAAGCGGATGTGTTGGCTGTCCTCGAAGCTCTAAAGTCTGGATCTCCCTCTGACCCGTGTCCTGCAAGGGTCTTAGGGGGAGTGGCGAGTCTAGTCTATCAGGAGGTTACCCAGCTTGTGAATCTGTCTCTGGCCTCTGCCTCTGTGCCTCTTTGCTGGAAACAGGCGAAACTTCTCCCCCTGCTAAAGAAGCCTGGCTTGGATCCTCTGGCCACTTCCAGCTATCATCCGATCTCGCTGCTCCCGGCCCTTGCGAAAGTATGCGAAAAGGTCGTATTCAGGCAACTGAACAACTTCATTGAGTCCTCCCAGGCCCTGCACCCGGCACAATCGGGGTTCAGGGCTGCCTTTAGCACCGAGACGGCACTGGTTGAGGTATCGGAGGCCATCAGGGAGTGTCTGGATGGGGGCGGCAGGGCGGTCCTGGTTCTGTTGGACCTCTCTGCCGCCTTCGATACGGTGCCCCATACTCAGCTGCTGACGAGGCTGGCAGAGGTAGGCCTGTCGGGTGCGGTCCTTGCCTGGATCTCGTCGTTCTTGTCTGATCGGACGCAGCAGGTATGGATGCCACCACACGCCTCGCTACCCAAGAAGCTCACCACTGGGGTGCCGCAGGGCTCTACATTGAGTCCTTTGCTGTTTAATGTTTACATGACCCCATTAATCTATCTGGCTGAGCAGTGGGGAGCAAAAATAATGGCGTATGCTGATGACACGCAGCTGTTGTTCACCTGGCCAAAGGACTGTCTGGATGCCTAAGCGGTCCGTACTTGTCTGTCCCATGTCTTTCGCTGGCTTGCCTTAGCTGAGCTCAAATGTAACGAGGACAAATCTGAGATTTTATTCTACGGTAACTTCCTGGCCAATTTCAGAGATCTCATCTGGCCGACTGATCTTCCGTGTCCCAGTTCTTTCGGAGGGCCGGCAAAAAACTTGGGGGTATGGTTCGGACAGGACCTCAAGTTTGAAGTCCACCTAAAAAAAACTTACAGGGACCTGTTTCGCCACCCTCAAGTCACTCAAGAGGTGACTTGAGGGTCCCTAGGGAGGCGAAAGAGACTGTTCTGCGGGCCCTGATTTTGGCAAGGCTTGACTATGCCAATGCACTGTTTAGTGGTCTCCCCGCATACCTCATAAAACGGTTGCAGATTATTCAGAAGGCGGCTGTGCGACTCCTGTTTCATCTCCCGATAAGAACCAGTGTGCATGCCCATCTCCGAGACCTTCATTGGCTCCCAGTGGCCCATCGCATTTCGTTCAAATCGCTGGTCCTGGCCTATCGCGCCTTGCACCAACTTGGTCCACAATATCTGCATAAAAGGTTCATTTTTTACACCCCTCGCCGCGCTCTCCGATCAGCTAATCTGCATTTGATGACAATGCCCAAAGTCAGATACGCAAGATTGGGCGGTCAATCCATTTCTGTTCAAACAGCTCGATCATGGAATTCTCTGCCGCTTTCTTTGAGAGCATCACCCACACTGGCGGGGTTCAAAAAAGGACTCAAAACCCACTTATTCAATCTCAGCATCTAATCTCCCCCCTTGACTGATGTCTCTGGTCAATCTCATATATCGCGCCAGGATACTTTGCAGTAGCAGAGCGCGCTACAAAACATTTTATAACTTAAAATAACGCGCCCCATAGTGAGTTGTAAGTTGGGGAATTATTTATCTTTCAATACTGAGGGTACCTGAGGGCCAACTAGACCAACAGGTATCTCTAGTATGCGCCAGGGAGCTGCGTTGCAGACAGGTGTTCAGAGGCCACGCACCTTTTTACACCTCTCTGCAACACAGCTCTGTGGTACTTACTGGAGGTCCCTAGTGGGCTAGTTTGACCCTAAGGACCCTTAGGATTCAAGGGGACTTAATCTCTCAACTTAGAACGGCCACAGGGCGCGTTTACACAGTGGTGAAGGGAGGTTGTGGTGCGACAGGTGACTTGTGCAAACACGTCCTGTGGCATGATTTAAGTTGGGGAAATCATTCCCCTTCAATCCAGAGGGAGCCTGGAGGCCAACTAGCCCACCAGGTGCTTCCAGTAAGCGCCACGGCACTGCGTTGCAGAGAGGTGGTGCTGGCCGTGCCCCTCTTTTTATACCTCTCTACAATGGTGCTTACTAGAGGTACCTAGTGGGCTAATTTGACCTTAGGGACCCTCAGGATACAAGGGAACTTAATCTCCCAACTTAAAATGGCCACAATAAAAAAAAATATTCTCCTTCAATCCTGAGGGCTCCAGGGGGCCAACTAGCCCACCAGGTACTTCCAGTAAGCACCACTGCGCTGTGTTGCAGAGAGGTGGACTAGGCCATGCCCCTTTGTAGGTCTCAGCCTGTGAAAGACTGCGCACATGCGCAGTCGAACTGGTGAGACTTTATGGTATAGAGTAACTTTCACTAGCGAGGTTAAGCCCTGCCCCTCCTTTCCATTGGCTGGCGTCACCGTTCATGCTAAACGGTGGCCAGCCATTGGAGAAGAGGTCCTAGTGACGTTCTTCTTTCTCTTTAAGCCCCGTCCTTTTCAGACTGGCTTACTTGACTTAATGGTGGCGTAAAAGGTCCTTATCTTTTTCATGGGGCCATTTGTTTCGCCACATAAAGAAAATAAGGAACCTTTTACTCGAGCAGTAAGTCGGGCTCTTAAAGAGAAAGCAGCACGTTGTGGCGAGCAGCTGTGTTGTTTTTTCCTGCCTGGAATCTGGTTGTGTACGAGAGGCTTGAACTCGAAGGAATGTGCTGTATTTTTCAGGCAGGCCATGGCCATTCTTTCTTTTGAGCGTCTGTGGGTATTTTGTTGATGTTTTGTGATATTATTGAATGTTTATTTTTGGCTATAGCCTGTGTGGGCGTTTGCTAATTAACACAGGTGCGGGCGATTTTTCTAGAGAAAAAAAGTGCGCTCTGGAGGATATAAAGGTTTAGTAATTCAAAAGGGAAAGAATAGGTGTTTTTCAACACGGAGCAGCTCCCTTTCTGAAGACATCCACCCTCACGGTTCTTTCGTTTACCTGGGGTTTTTATGTCCTCCTCCAAACTTGAGCACCTTTCATCTGCTCCTAACATTCCATGTCACAGATTTGCCTCTTATTTTATAAATTTTCCTTGAGAGCGAGGCCCACAGCTGCCCCGCCTCTATGGCCTTGCAATTCTTTTCCGATTGGAACTTACAAATGTTGTTATTTCTAAGAATCAGACCAGGGTATATCCGACTCGCGGTTAATTGGGACCTCATATAATTTAATATTTATTATTCTGTTTGAGCTTTCCAACAATCACTTGGAGTAAATAATTAGAATAACGCTGTCTGCCACAGAGATGAATGAGTGAAGTCTGTGACAGCTGAAAGATGATGCAGAAATGCCGCGAAGCCACAGCACGTCTCGGCTTTTACAATAAATGCATTTTTAAAGGCTTAATGCACTTTTACCATGACTGTTATTTTTAGCTGCTCCGGGTTAAAAAACATGTCTGTCCCCGGTCCCCGTGTGGCTATCTAAACCAAAACAGAAAAGGATCTGCCTAGGCCCCGAATGTCCCCGTGTACAGGAAAACTCTCCCTTAAATAAATAATGTGGTGGGTTCATGCCTGGGCCTTGCGAATTAGTACACCTCGTTGGTGGAAAGGGCTTTGTGTAGCTGTGCTTGGAGTAAGAATTAGTGTCACAAATGCAGTGTTATTTAACGAACAGCGGTATAACGTCTGTCCCTGCCTGCATCTAGAAAATCTACGGTTTTAAGCAGTAAATTCAAGAACACGTATTCAAATTTTGTTTCGCAAGACATGAAATAGTCTCATATTTTTAGGGAGAGCAGGTGTTTTATCTTCCTGAAATACAAAATACAGTTGAATGCTGGTTCAGATATTCCACCAATTGATTTAACCTGGGTTCCCCTTACTGGAAAAAAAGACTATTTCCAAACCTACGCTTACCAATTTTATTTGAATGCATTGTCTGCGAACAAGCTTTGTTAAAGAGACACCAGACCCGAGCGACATTGTTTCTGCTGCCGAAGTTCTGCTGAGTGAGAATGACAGAAAGACAGCCCCTCGGCCTTTTAAACCCCTGTCCGCAGCCCAACTGACCCCATACATCACATCATTTTGGACAGAAGACAGTGGCTATTATTCGGTGCATTTTACCTCGGAAGGGCTGTACAGTGTTTGAGAAGGGAACACAAAACGCAGGCCTTCGCGGGTTTATGGGAGGCTGTGTGCTTGGTGCACAGCAAGAACGAATAAAGAAGAACTGGTCCTAAAAGAGGGGAAGAAAGCAGGGCACAGCTGGGCCGGCGTCTCTAACTTGCTAGGATAATAAAGAAAAACGCTTTTGCTGAATGCTCACTACCTTTCTGTGGGTGTTCACGTCACACGGAGGCCCATTGCTAGATACAGACATGTATACTCATGTTGATACATTAGGGGGTGACGTGTGCTTTCCGCATTGGGTACACTTAATGCACATTATGTTTTCTTTTCTGTGAATTACAGCTCTGACCCTTGTTGTTGGTTATAAACACTGCGGTTCTGCTGTATATGGTTTATTCTGTCAAAGTATAGGAATTAAAGGTTTTTTGTATTCTCTCCCCCTCCGATGCACTGCATACTTTTAACCTTGCTCAGTCCTTCAGAACATTTCACAGGAAAATGTGCTCTTCTAAGTTCTACTGTCGCACTGGGAATATATATTGGAAAAACATGTCTGTGCCGTTAATCAAACACTAAAATGTGTGTGGCGCAGAAAATATACGTTACCAGTTCTGGAATTTGGAAAATTGTACTCTGGGAATCCTACATGGGGTGGGGGGGCAGTTAAGGGGAGACAGAGGAAGGAGGGAGGGGTCACACGGTACCGAACTTGAAAAGCAGATTATTACAGTCAACTTGTATATTTATTTAAATAAAATCTGATGCAAAGAAATTGGCAACAAGGACATATGACAGTAAATCTATTCTAGATTACTAAATTGGTCAGAAAGAGGCCAGTGATGGAGCCCTGGGCGCACCTAAGCAAATGAGCTGTAAGCGCCTCCAGGGTGCCCCGGATGCTTCTTCACAAGTTATTTTTTAACTACATTGACTCGTGGAATTATGCTGTGTGTGGCTGTGTGTGTGTGTGTGGCTCCGTGTGTGGCTCTGTGTGTGTGTGTGTGTGTGTGGCCCTGTGAGTGTGTGTGACTCTGTGTGTGTGGCTCTGTGTGTGGCTCTGTGTGTGTGTGTGTGTGTGCAAATGCAATAGGTCTCACATTTGCGAAAGATTAAGCGATTGGCATTGTAAATGACAATGCCATTTATTTATCTGTTTCAAAACCAACACATAAATAAAAAGTTTGTCAATTACAATGCCAATAGCTCTAACTTTTGCAAAGGCGAGACCATTGCATTGTAAATGATTGTTACATATCTCTCCAATGCATCTCTGTGTCACTTACTGGAGGTACCTAGTGGGCTAGTTGGACCCTAGGGACCCTCAGATTCAGGGGCACTTAATCTTCCAACTTTAAACGGCCGCAGGGTGTGTTTACACAGTGGGGAAGGGAGGGGACGGGGCCTGAGGTGACGTGTGCAAACACGCC